>NW_028278417.1:300000-539899 GCF_059751315.1 Micrasema longulum
CCATCATGCCGTTTCACCGTAAGGGTAGGCAGAGAAGATAGAACGCCACATCACTCTGTCTTTGCTAAAGACCTTATTTCCTCTACGTTCATACATCTTCGTATGAACGCATACCCATCATTTTTATTCAAATATTGAGGGTATTATTTTCCGTCATAAATAACCATATTAGAAAATGAAAATCAAGCTGTTAACGAGTAGGGTTCGAGCCTCGGACTTCCACATCCGAAACCCGCCACATTAACACAGCCCGTCTTGTTTCAAGTGATCATTTTTATACATCGTCTAACAATAACTGGCCATTCTGCCATGTTTAAGCATCTATATTCCGTCAATTCTTCCATCTGCTGGTATTTGTGACCTGAAATTAATTTCACCCACATTGATAAATCGTGCAGATTATTTTCTTCTCAAAATCATTTGAATCGGGTTGTGGTCCCGTGGCTAGTGTCTCGGACTCACGGACCAAAGGTCCGTGGTTTGAATCCCACTCTACCCCAACTCGATTCCTATTTTCTAACAGTGAGTTATTTACAACTCGTTGAAAATGGTCCTCAAAATTAAATATTTGGGTTAATCATAAGAACCCCATTGAAAAAATATTTATTCTTCCATTAAGAAAAAAAAAAGTTATTTTTTTCGCTTTTTTACTTCATAGAAATCAGCAGATAAAAAAGGAATATGGTTGTTCAAACATAGCCCGAATAGTAAATGTTACACAGTTTGTAAACCAGTCAGTTGCAGCTCAGAAGACATGCGTAAAAAAAAGTTTCTAAAAAAAATCCATCTTCGTTGCGATATTCGTAAATTGAACTCGTAAATTGGTTATATTTTATTTTATTTAATAGTATCAACCGTCGCTGTCTAAATTTACAACTTTAATAAATTACTGTCTGTTTGTATAAAACATCCATTAATTTTTAAAAACTAAAGAATAAATATTATTACTCCCACAATCATGATCTAATTCACAAACATTGAATTCACATTCTGGAAAAAATTCCTTTCACTAATGAGAAACAACTCCTTTAATTAATTATTTTATCTGAACTTAATCTACAATATATACAACCTACATTCACCGATTAGTATTTTTTATTTTTTTATTTACGTGTTCAACTCGGATTTTGTAAAAATAGGTACATGCATTTAAATAAAAACAGTATTTTTTTAAAGTTTTATCTGCGTATAAAATTTGATAATTTAGTATTTTTAGAAAAAAATATTTAAGTCTATGAAGTATGTACTGGGATTTCCACTTGACCATGCGCTTTGTCGCAGCAAGACGTTGGTTAATTTAGCTTATTTATGTAAATGTTATTGTTTTTTTTATTTGCTTTTTAAAACCCATTTGGTTTCTATGTATTTATTGTATACAAACACGGTGTTTCAAGACCAAATCGCTAAACTTCAGAGGAAAAATCCTCATTATAAACTTTTTTAAATCCTAATATTTTTTTCCAAATACTCTTTTCTTTGTTTTTCTTTTTTTTAATGTTTGAAACTAGATTATCTTTAATTTCTCTGACTAGCATTTCTTCCATAAACCTCTTCCCTCCCCAAAAAAAATAAATGGAATTGTTAACGTATTTGACCAACAAAGCGATAAGCACCGGACGCAGACAAGGGAAGCGGCTGGGTAGGAGGGGAGGTAGGAGTTTCTGAAATTTATTCTAGTCCGAGAAATAATTGATTTACTCTATTTTCAGATTTTTTTAAAAAAACATTAAAATAAGGGTTTTTTGAAAGAAAAATAAGATTTAAAAAATCTTGAGTAATTTTCCTCTGAAGTTTCGTGGTCTGGCCCAGAAACACGTGTATATTATAAAATGAGGTCAAGTTATGTCTCGTTTGGTAAGCAGAGTCATGTGCTTTTTTATGTCGATTTTAAATTTGTCTCCGATATAATTTTGCAAGTAGTCAGTTCAGTCATTGTGTTTGTTAATTGTATAGTATTTTCAGCTGACTTGCGTTTATTCTTGCTAAAAGCTTAAATACTTGTTATATAGGTTGCTATATATATTTATATATATATATACTGCCTTTGTTTTTAAATAATGCTACATACCACACACCTATATCCCGCATGTGTCGGGAATATAATATATACTGTTCAAACAATAAAATTGTCTTTTTTCATGATATGAATGAATCTTATTTAATAAGTATACAAGTACAACTTATTTTTTATTGCATTGTATCCTGTATAAAAAACAATTTTCAGTAATATGTATTACATCTTAATATATAAATCTATTTTGCGTAATTTTATAATTGAAGATTTATATGCATGTAAAATTGTATCGACGAATGCTTTCAAATTGTATGTTTTCTAGTATCTATCTTTGTTGAATTACCTAATAAAATAAAATAAAATAAGTTGTAAATCAGTTTAATTTTTTTTTTCTTTGTATTCTTGTTACAATATTATACTAAAAATTTCTAAATAGGGTCTAGAACGCCAATCTTTCGTGCGTATTAAGCTTTGCAACGGTTATCATCTTGGCTAATTATGTCATTTTTAATCATTCATAGTATTCATGTTTCATAGTATTTAATGTATTTTACAAATTTATACCGTACCTCTGTAGGAATTCCCACTTTTGTTGATACATTACTTATATTTAAAATAAAAGAGTATTTGCGTTCTTACGTTTTTCCAAAAAATTTAATTTTCGGGGCTATTTCACGTGTCGGAAATAACTGTGTTTGAAAATATTAATTTAGTTCTGGTAGAGCGGGGTGTAAACCTCAGACCTCGGTACTTTGATCTGCGACATAAGGCCACAATCTAGTCACATTTGTATATAAGTCAAATAAAATACATCTAAAGGTGTAAACTTTGTTTAATCGGTGCCATCTTTGGGTATAAATTATAGTAAAACAAAATACTTATTAACTTTTAATAGAACGCACATCTAGATTGTCTTTTTTAATCTGCATCCAAGAGTTAAGATTCTTTCTTCCAAACTATTAATTTGCTAAAGCCAGCCAGATAACTCAAAATTAAAAACAGGGTTGCCGCAATTATGCCATTTTTATATACTATTCATTTAATACGAGTAACAACGAAACTCAATGCGCGCTGTGTTAACCGTTTCAATGACAGAATTTTTTACAGATTTCAGAATGCTTTTGGGAAAGAAAAATACTGTCAATAGGGATAAGTTATCATGCAGAATCAATAGTGGAATTGTGTCTCTAATTATTTTAGGCAGTATGTTTAATTGGCGGTAAAATATATTTCGGGTATTTACTTGCAGATGTTACACTGGACCATGCTCGAGATATTTAGCTTCTGGCACCTAAGAGTTAGTAAAAAAAACGGTTAGTGGTAGTGTCGCGGTCTCACGAATTATAGGTCTAAGATTCAAAACTCGCTTTACAACCTATTTTTAACATTGCACGCCTATTCGGAACGATAGTTTTTTTCTACCAGAAAGGAATCTTGTAATTATTTCGGCGAATTGGTCGTGTCCAATTAATTTTATCCCAGTCAGTTAATAATTCACTTGTCTCTTTTTCTTAATCCAATAAAGTACATATTTTGTACTGAATTTTCTTTTCTGCTCAAAGATGCCGAGATTACCAGATTACAAAGAGTTTCTTTGACCATCTTTTCTCATTCGGCAAACATATTTTTTTCCTTGTATGTGGGCATCGCCGTAGCAAGCGAATCAAAACCCTCTCGTCCAGGGTTATTTTTGTTTTTCACATGGAGACCGGTGTGCTTAGCTTAAGAGACAAAAGACCGTTCGTTTCTGCTTATCCGAAACGAGAGAGAAATACAATTTGGATAAAATTACACCAAAAAGAAGACATCACATGCTTAATTCTCGCCTTTAACCGCCTAGGCACGAGAAAAACGAGCTACAAGTATGCATTTACATCACACATTTTGGCAACCCTGTTTCGGAGGAAGACTGGCGTTCTCCAATAACCAGTTTACCAGGAAGCATAAAAAGTTATGATCGAAAAAAATATATTTCCAAATAACGGCCCGCTCGTGATCTGCAATAATTAAAGCTTATCTCGGTGCGATGATGGCCGAAAATAGCCGAGCTCAGCCGAGGCTCGGTAAATGAAGTCAACAAATCATATGATCGGGAGACGGTTAATTATTACACACGGCCGTTGGCCGATTTTTTCAAACGCATTTCTATGCTACAGAAAAAACTCAAAATATATTTAGCATTCGGTATCCACTTAAAAAAGCATAGAAATACTTTTCAATCTTTATGCTTCTTTTTAGGCTAGTTGTTTTTTATCAAAAAAGTTTGAGTACAGAATTTGATAAAATATATTTTGTAACCCGTCTAGTAAAATAATCTGATGTTCTCTGTAGCACAATATGTAGTGGAAATGTGGGTACTGAAAAAAAAGAAAAACACATCATCGATATGTTTAAGATATGGTGTCCATACTCCAGGAACTGTAAGTAAACGAAAGGCTCTTCACGACATGTAATAACAAGTATTTTATCCTATTTCGGACGTACAAAGAACGACGAGAGTCTTGAAAATATGCTTAATAGGGACAGTTAAGTGTGAGTGAACAAAAAGGAGGTTTCCTATAAGACGGTCTGAACAAATAAACAAATTCACGTGGTCCTCATTGAATACTGCCCCTAACCTTGGCTCAGGGCAGAGAGGAATGGTGGCATATCATAAATCTATCGGCGGATATATCTAAAGAATACGTCACTTGGCGTTGAGCAAGACAATAAGGAAAAATAAGAATTTCAACACAAGCGGAAAATCTTTAATTTCCATCATAAATTTGGTCGAGTCCGAATTGACAATCCGGACTTGCGCTAGACGATAGACGAATCATGTACCGATCAAGTGGCAATAAATTCCTGGTTCATAAGTTCGATGGTTTGATCGCTCAGATAAGCCATGAGATGAGAGACACTCCATGATTCGAATAATTCCATTTCAATGGACTAGTGAACCTAAAGAATGGACCGTGGTAACACTGCGCTGTCAAGACACAAAATGGACACTCGCTTTATTTTGAAACATGTTTTATTGTGTCTTAAAAGTACAACATTACATTACATTGAAGTCCTTTTGTTCTTCCAAAATAGATTCGTCGGGTATTTTTATAATCTTTATCGAAGACGGCATCTTCGTCGCATTTAATCACTATACCGTTATAAATTATACATACGAATGGATTTATTTTATGGAATGTTGTTTGATTGGTGCTAATGGTTCTTATAAATAATAAATTAATAATCTTTAATGCAGTTTTATTATTTACATTTTGAATAAAATGTTCGTGTTACAGTGTTTAAGCTAGCCAACCATCGAGTAAACCACTAAAGAACATTAACTTAAATAGTCTAAGATCTACATATTATTATTGTCGGGTCAATGCCAAATTCATGGATCTGTAAAAGCATCATTTTGAAGTTTTGATGTTTAAAGTGTTCAACTTGTATAAATCTATTTAAACTGTATTAAACCAAATTCACCTTTAGTTGAATCCTTTAAAATTGGCAAAATTTTTACTCATTTAATAATAAACATAAATTTGTACAAACCACTTCAAGTGGGTTATAAAATAGAGTAAAATATCACTACACTATGAAAAATGCTTTTGATATTAAAAATACACTGATTTATTTTCGAATTACGGATTATTTACTGAAAGGTAGAGCTTGCACATATAAACTTATTAATAAAAATACTCATGTTTTTTGTAGTGTTATTTTTTTAAAATAAACTTTTAAGGTATATTTTAAACTTTGGTTTAGATGTAAATTTGAGACTTTATTACTGGCCCGACGACATATTGTAATTAGTATAATATATGTACACACGTCAATAAGCACATCCGGACATGGGTTCTACATATTATCGTGACTATTTTTAATTTTAATTAAAGAACAATTCTGATGTTATAAAATTTAAAAACAACGTTAAAACTAGGAAAGACGTACTTTTACCGTATACGATATATTTTAATTAAAAATAAAAAAGATAACACTGCTATATTTTATCCATTGTATGACTTGTTTTATCCATTCATTGTAAAAAACAAAATTGTCGTTAATTAAAAAGCCAGATGAATAATTACTTTAATAATATTCTGAAATTCTGAAGCAATAATTGATTGACGGTAAATTTGACACATTGTTAGCGTCGCTAACTTCAAAAGATTATGCCAATAATACTAGTATTATATATTTTGCTTGTGTATTTACAAATTATTGACGATTAATCAGGAATGCTCTCGTTGACTTGTATATTTTATCAATTATTTTCAATTTAAATTATAATATTAAAATTCGGTTCTTGAAATAAAAAATACACTCATAGATTTTTGTCAAGTTAGAGTGACGGCAAACATGTTTTCTTTTGGATTAGGTATAACTAGAAGAAAAACACCTCCAAAATAAAAAAAACAACAATACAGGATTTAATAATTCTTAAAGGAAATTTTCACAGATTATGTATAAAAATATAATATTATGTATAAAAAACAAGTATTCGTTCATAATTTTCAGATAAAAAAACGAGTATATCCAAAACG
Source organism: Micrasema longulum (assembly GCF_059751315.1). Classification (NCBI taxonomy): domain Eukaryota; kingdom Metazoa; phylum Arthropoda; class Insecta; order Trichoptera; family Brachycentridae; genus Micrasema; species Micrasema longulum. The sequence continues at coordinate 306,541 of NW_028278417.1, forward strand.
GCTCGCAGTTGGCGTCACCTCGCTTTGTCCTCACACGTCACACCCGCTGAGTGCGCTTCTAACAAACATTGCTTACATTTCGCGATAGTGTAATAGTGAGATTGGTCCCATAGGGCGCGAAACATCTCGTTTTCAGGAAGCCAAAATATGTATTTTAAACCTAAATTTGTAGAAAATTTATCCTTCGTCTCACAGGAAAAATAATAATACGGTTAAACAATTAAGTACAAGAAAGTTTATGTGCAATGTCGAGTGTTCTTCGTTAAGTGTTCTCTCCTGAGAAGAGCGAAGTGATAGACCATGAGCAGAAAGGTATTTTGATTGAATTAATTTGATCTAAATTTGTTGCAACAGAGAGGGAAACATTGAAAGTCTATGCATTTCATTCTGCCTATTTTTTTATTATTTATTTTATTTAGTTCTATGATTGAAATAGTCTAATATATACTTACAACTCAATATTTACGTCCATACTTATTCTAACATTATTTATCACTATTATACACTTAATATCCTAATTTATTATATTCACTGTTTCATATGTACATTTTCATTAATTATATTCACTATTTACACTATATATAAATATTTTTATTTTTTTTATTTTATTTCTTAAGTTAGCTTATATTAAAACTAATATAAACTATTATGTACATTTACATCATATATATATATTTACATTTCCTTACAGTAACTTATACATTTATTTTTAAATTCTTTTAGACACTATTCATTCTTCATACATTCAGGCATCTCATCATACATTTTTAAACCCTTATACATCAAACAATTTTGCGACTCAGCTCTTTTCAATAATGGTAGTCTTATTTTATCCTTTTGTCTAGTAGCATATTCATGACAATTTTTGTTTAAGACAACTTAATCCTTAAAATATTTTGGTAATTTATCGTGAAAAAATTTATGTATAAATATCAACATATTAAATTTAAGTCTCCTTCTTACAGATAACCATTTTAGTTCATCTCTCATTTTTTTTTTACATTGCTATATTTATTTTTCTTAAGAACTATTCTCATCGCTTTATTTTGTAAAATTTCTAGTTTATTACCAAATATTTTTCACATATATACTTTTTACATTTAATTTTAAATATATTTTCTGGTATTTCCTCAAATAATTGTATTCCCTTGTACATAAGGCAGTTCTGGGACATTGCTTTTGATTTCTTTTCCAGTGTTATATTTTTAGATCCTCTTGTTGCATGAAAGAACTCATTATTTTTAGTTTATTTTGAAAATATCTCGGAACTATTCCTTTAATAATTTTGTTTATTTCATTAGCAACATTGAATTTGATTCTTTGATCAATTGTCATGATATCTAGAAGTTGAATCATTTTCTTAACTTTTGTTCGTCTCCCACATCTTAATATTATCCTCATCGCTTTGTTTTGTATTATTTGGAGTATCTTTAGATCTCCTTCATTACTTAAATATAAAATACTGGAGCAATAATCTATGTTTAAACATTCACATTTCCTCAACTCTTCCATCTGCTGACTTTTGTGAAGTAAGAGGTTTCAGCTCTTTGATTCTTGTTTGCACAAATTTAGATCTAAATAACTCCCTTTGGAGGAAATCAAGCCAGTCTGTAAACATTTGGACATACTCAAAACGTTGTCGAATTTATTTCAAATTATCTGCAAGATATTTTGGTGGGCAAGCAAATAAAAAGCAAGTACACCTACGATTCGTATATTCGTTTACCTAAACCACAGCCACAAACGTGTTTTAAAATAAATATTACTGATCTGTTATAAATAAATATAAATACAACTCCGTAATGATTTATCTGTTGTGTCATGAAAACCGTCAAATCAATTAAGCAAGCAAAAAATGACATTTTAAGTGCTGCAATTTACATAATAATTTTTCCTTTATACGGTTAAGTTATTTGCATAATTTTCTCCATTAGTGTCCTTTGCGTAGATACAGCTTCAAACACGTGTTTCTCTGCTTTTACAAATCAGTGTTGATTTTCAATTACCTCCTTAAGTTCTGATTTTACTGATAACTGACAACCGCCCCGGGCTTTGTAAACCAGAGACTTGGCATTTTTCGCTGTTATTTCAATTACTGCAAGATTTACAAAAAGTGATTGAAGTCTCCCCGAGGCCGATGTCTGGAAGCCTAAAGGCCTCTCGTTTGGTCACAGACTTATAATTGTGACGGACATGCTCAGACAATCTCAACGGGCCGGGGACATATACTTGGGAATCAGACTAATTAATGTCTGACTGCCTAACTAAAGTTTGCCATTAAGTAACTTTGAATGTAATATAATTTAAATGAGTTAATTTTTCTATTTTTATTTATTAAGGAAAAACAACAGCTTTTATATAAGAATACAAAATATAAAAAATAGTACATACATCCAGTTAAAGTTTTTCACGAATATGAGAGAACATGTTACACAGTAAAGTAAGACATGAGAAAAAAAGAGCTCGTAAGAAGGTTAAGGGATGAGGAAATAGAGTGAAGGAGTGGAGGAGAGGGATTTTTATAATATAGTTTACCAGTTCAAAATTTTGATATTATAATAAAATAAACATAATTAAAGGAACATAAACTTATTACAAACTTATAAATGTTATAAAGTATATCTACCCTGACACGTGCCTGTTAAAATATTTTTATTTTATTTTACTTAGGGTAATTTCATTTTCTTTTTTTGCCATCGTAATTTTCAAAACGTAAAAATGAACATTTGTTTTTGGTGGGCGTGATAATAATCATTTAAACAAGAAAAGTAAAGTTGTTAAAATAAAATACCATTAAATTTCAAACAATTATCATCAATCCCGTTTCTGCACCCAGTGGTGCATAAGGTACTACATTGGTGCTTAGTACCCCAATTGCAGCGTATCTTGATCATTTTTGTTATATGAAAGGTATGGTGATCAGCATATCGCTTAAGATGCCAGTCCTAAGACAATGAAATTTTGCAATGTAAAACCACCTTTAAAACCAATATTTCACATCCACCATTCCAGGAATCGAATCTTCAAGCATGGTGGGCGAACGTGCCGACCACTACACTACGACTTATCTCCTCTCGATTTACCTTTTAGGATTTTTACCTAGAAGAGCTATCGAGTCGAAAACGCTCTTCTACGGTTATTGTTTTATTTCACAGTAAAAAGAGTTACATTTAATGCTTAGTTTGTTTTAAAAGTTCTTCAGTTGCTGTTAAATAAAAGAGGTCATATACTAACTTTAATATTTTATTTTGCTGTCTTTGTAGTCAGTTTATGTCATTTTGATTTCCTGTTTCCTATAGTAGTTGCATATAACATATTTTAGTTTTTACATAGGCTTCATACCTACATTCGATTTTTTACATTTTTGTAACAAAGTTTTTGATTTTGAAAAAAAGTCTCGATAATGCTGCCACTTTACTAATTAAATTATTGATGTGAATTGTCCATGTCAATTGTCCGTCTATTGTTAGTCCTAAGTAATATTCAATATTAATTAGTCGTTCATCATTTATGCAAGCGTCTATTTTATGTTTTTTTTTCTAGATTCAAAATGGATAATATTCTATTTCTCTTCATAAAGTGTAAGTTTATTTGTGTTAGTCCATTTAGTCTGTTGATTAGTGGACGAGGTGTGAAGAATACCTCCTCATAGGAGGAGGAAAATTTAGAAAGTGGACTGTATTGTTAGGAAGAAAGGTTGCGCAACGCCACTAACCTACCGATGATGATGCATGATTAGTGCTGGAACCTGGCTGGTAAAGCTGGCAATCGTTAGACGCTGGCACAGATGTATGGAGCTGGCGGTCTAAATAGACGCTGGCACAACTCGCTTGAAAAAAAAAAATTTATAAAAGAAAACACACTCCACTCGTAGTATCCAAACCAGCCCAAAGCTCCTTTCTTGATTTTGTCGATAAGACTTATCTCAGCCTCATATAATGTACGGATCTCTACATTTGCGCATTTTTTTTTTTTTACATAGCTTTACCACTCACTCGCCCGAGAGATCGCATTTCGACACCATTCAGCCTACTTTCATCCCTGTTTTTCCAAGTCCATACTTTGCTCCCATACATCAGGGTCAGGACCAAGACTTTACTGTGAATTGCTAATTTTGCCTCTTGCGACAAACATTTATTTGCCAAGGTTGATTTAAATGCACCGTTCACTCTGTTCCCGGCACTCACCCCCCTTTCAATATCTTTCTCAGTCATTCCATTCCTAGTAAACATACTTCCCAGATTAACAAATTCCTCTACCTGTTTTAGTATAAGTATAACCCCATTCACATCCATTCACGTGATTTCACATTTAGTCATACTTTAATTTCTTTAAAAAACCATCACATTCGATTTATCGACATTCATCAGCAAATCGCTTCCCTCGCATGCATCGTAGACCTTTGTTACCAAAAATTGCAGTTCCTCTTTGTTGTTAGCAAGAATCTCGGCATCATCAGCATACAAAAGACAATTGACAGTTAAATCACTCACTTTAATTGATTTTCGACAAATATTCTATATTCTATAATAAAGCCCTTTAAGCGGACATCTTGATCCACGGAATGATCGGATTATTTGATAAACAATATGGTATTACGGTTATCGTGTCTGCCTTGGGCAGTTCTGGGCTGAAGATGTTGCTACCGACTCCATTAGGAGTCGAACCCGCGAACGCCCAGCCCCGGGGCAGGAGCGACGACCACTCGCCTACCGCGCCGGCACTAAATAATCATATCTGATTACTGCGTGTTTAACACCTTGTAATAATATGTTCATAATACATTATACAGAGATAAACAAATACATATCGCACATCTGATAAAATATAGTAGTAACTTTAAAAAAAATATTTTTTTGTAAACTATAATGAATTCATTATTTTAAATTTCTTCATATGCTAAACCGCCGCGCGGTTCTCCAACAGTTTTAAATTGTATTACTGAGGAATAATAAAAATAAAAATAATAATAATCATACTTTATTAACAAAATAACAATTACTTTATCTACTTCATACACACTTAGGGAATAGATTTCTCTGGATCATGTCTAGTCTGCCTAACTAGGTACAACCTGTTTTAAGGCAGACATTTTTATGCAAAATAAACAATAACATTACTACCTACGAGTTAATTTACTATACAGTTTAACAATATTAATTTATACCATTTATTATTTAAGAATGTATTTTGAGTAAATTTTCCGATTTTTCTCGACCAGTAACCAATTTTTTTAATTTTTAAAATTGATCCCGGGTCATGGTTTTACAATGTTTGGGCAACATATTAAATATTTTGGGGCCCAGAAACCTGAAATTTCTTTGCCCGAATTCAGAGTTTGTGATAGACCCCATGACCCATCCTCTAGTTTGACTTCTAGTTGTGTGGGAGTGTTCCTTTTGGGATTTGGTAGAATAATTTGCTTTCACAAACATTATTATTCTAAAAATATATAATTGCCTGATATCTAAGAAATACTTCAAATTACTTGATGCTGGGGTACCTGAAGGGCTTTTTTTACATATATAACTAGAGTAAACAAAGGCGTTCGAAATATGGTCCCTAAAGTTGTAGCCAATTGGCATATGTTTGATTTATTGGGGTTTAATCTGTTGCGAGCATTCCTCGGCTACTTTTGAACTTTTGTGTCTCCTAGCAATTACTAAAATGCCTTAATGAATACAAAGACACTGCATAAATATTTCTGGAAAAGATAGAAAAAGCAATGGTAAATCCTTGCACTGGTAATGAATGTTTTCATCTTCATTAATATTAGTTTAAAATAGTGTAGTTAGTTTTCTGAAAAAGATTTTGTCTCGAAACCGAAAAATAAAAAAAATCTCATAATTAGAAATCAAACACTGATTCGAGTCTACTGAACACTTTATTTTATTTTTACAAATATAAATATATAAAAATAAAAACTTCGTGACAGTTGTTTTGCCTTATTAGGGCATTTTCAAAGGAATGTGACTTCGTAGACATTCGTTTGAAAATGCCCTAATAAGGCGAAACAATTGTCACGAAGTTTTAATTTTTATATGTGTAAAAATAAAATAAAGTGTTCAGTAACTCAAATCAGTGTTTGATTTCTAATCATAAGTTTAAATATGGAGTTCTACAAAATAAACACCAAATCAATCAACAAAAAAAAATCTGTAAGATGTGATAAAAATACCACAAAGTTACCGCTTTAAATATTGATAAGGCATTTTTGCGTTGAAATATTTAATATGCAAAATTTCTGAAAACCTATTAAATGATTCAATCGATATCAAGAATACTGTAAATGATCGACTCAAAAACAACACGTGTAATACCAAACATGACTACAATCTAATGGGATTTTTAATTCAACACGATGAAAACATATCGATAGAATTTCACAACCATTTAAGTATGATTGCAAAATAGTGCCTATCTAATTCGTATTTCAAGGCGTATAATGTAGGTTATAATGAAATTATAAGAATCAGTGATCAATATTATTGACGTTTACATACATTAATTTGATAACATAATAATTTTAATAAAGAAATAAAATATATATGTCGAATCGTGTATCTGATTTACGGGATCATGAATAAATTACTAAAATTGAAAACGCCTCGAGACACCTAATTTAAATTATTATCTATCTTGTTGGATAGTGGAAATCGAAAAGAGAAATGCTGAAAATATAACGAATGGCAAATCTTAGTGTTAACAACGTTTACATCTACAGATTTTTATTTATACATAAGTATATTTTTGTTTTAATTATGTTCAACAAAATGTATTTTTATTTTTTATCTGATAATCTTAAATTGTATCAATCCCAGAATGAGTTTGCTAACTCATGGGAATACAATTGTGTTTTTGTACATTTTTGTATTTTGAAATAAAAAAAAAATAAAAAAAATACTAGAATATTTCATAGTCGCTAGATTGGCACCTGAAGCGGAAGATCAGTCATCATATAACAAAACTAATAACGATACGCTGCGGTATGCGTACCAATGCAGTACCCTATGCAAGATTAGGTGCAGAAAACGTCTCATGATGATAGAGGCAATGTTTTTTAAACCTTGAAAAACGACATTTCTAAATTTGAGCGTGAACGTTTTATTTGGAGATTAATATATTACATTACAAGTATATAACAAAAAAAAAATTAACGCAAGGAAACCACCTACTCCAGAATATTATTAAAATTTCGCTTATTGTGTTCTTAAATAAATCAAATTAAAATAAAACCTACTTTTTTACCCTTCCTATATTTCACCTTGTTCTTATTTTGACTGCTCGGGTAACTTTGACCATTCTTCTATTTCTGTGCCGTGAACAGGTAGGTACTTAATAATAATTGATAGTGCTGTATTCACACGCTTAAGCAATAAGCGGGCAGTAGACAACAAATGAGCCGATGAACGGAGCGGTAGCTTGGCCCCAGGGCCCATAACGATCCCGTACTGATCTTTATAAAATTATTTATGGTTTGTTTCTAAAACTTGTTGCTTGGCGCGAAATAATCTCGCCACGTTCATACAACAAGTTGTAAGCAACATTTTCGTAACCCAATACACGCGTATTTATTTGTATATTTTTTATTGTTTAACTATACATACATATTTTGATCCTGTGAACAAGATGATATTATTTTTAAACACTAGATTTTTTGTTAAAGCTTACAACACTTAATTTTCCTTCAATCTTTTCGTAATGCGATTCGGGGTATTTCGTACGTCTATCTCGCGTAAAACCAAATCACCTTATCAATATTTTACTAATAAATTTAGTGCAATGGAAATTAAATTTAAAAAATGTTTTCTTCACACGGTAAAAATTAGAGCATTTGGACTGCTGAGAATCTCTAAAATGTATGAAAAAAAATTGTAAAAATGATTTTAATAAAAACGATCTAATCAGTCAAAGAGTGTTGTGATAGATTTTCGGTTTCCGGAAAGCCAACTCACAAATCAGAAGATCTCACCAACTAGAATTCGTGACATCACTGGAGAAGTAATTTTATAATTACAAAACTTTTAAAAACCATACCGCCGATAATACGATGCATAAAAATATTTTTTAGCAGTTTTATAGTCTATAAACAAATATTTAAAAAAAAACACCACTGAACTTTCTCATTCAATGCAAGAACGCAAGATGATTATTCTTACGCTTTAAGTGCGGAGTGGCTATGAAATATCGCAGTGAAAACACTTAAAATGAATGTTTCTCGACGTTGACCATTTCAGGAACTGAATCCGGGATCTTAGGCATGGTATGCTTACGCTTTTACTACTACACTACTGACTGACTAATTTTAACTCCCTTTTTTTCGGCATTTGTGTCTGATAGTAGCAGCTGATTCAAAAGAGTTTCCGTGTAGTTAGCACAAATCACAGAAAGTTCGTTCATATGTATGTAGCGGAAACGAGACGAAACACGACTTTTAAAGCATTAGAGTATGATATTTTAATGAAATACTAACTAGCTTACGAAACTAAGGCAGTGATGGGTAAATTTTTTAACTTAGGGTGTCAAAATTAAGAAAAACTTGGCTTGACCTAAGTGCCGTGTCACATCTGGATAGATATTTGAATTTCAAAACACATTCTCAATATGTAACAAAAAAAAATCATTTCTGGGAAGATTACTAAATGTAATAGATATAAAAAGTACTATTATTATTTATAAAACAATAAAATGTCCACACATCAATTACTGTTCTTCCATTATTTTACTATCTGATGAAGGAGAAATTAAAAATATAGACTATTTTCTTCAAAACACTCAAAGAGGATTATACTCAAAAGAAATATCTATTCTAATGTAGAAAGAATGCACGAAGAAATTGGCTTGCTCACAGTAAAGCAACTAATTAAATATAATGAAGCAATTATTATACATAAAATAATTAAGGCGATGAATAAAATAAAAACAATAAAAACATTTAACCAACAATGTCATACATATGAAACAAGGAGTAAAAAAAAAGATAAGATTACCAATGAGGAGTAAAACAGAATCTCAAAACTCATTGTACAAGGGATTGAAGCTGTTGAAGGGATTTAAGTTACCTTAAGAAATAAAGGAAATAGAAAAAATCTAAATATTTCAAATTAATTTGAAAAATTATGTTATTGAGAAATTTTTATTAAAAGTTTTGAAGAAAATATTATTGAATTTTAATATTAGTTCTTAAGATGTTATGAATTAACTTAATAAAGCATAAATAAATAAATCTAAGAATATGTTTTTTTTTGCAGCCAGTAAATGAAAAAACTTCGTTTTTGAACTATTATTGAAAACATTTATATGAATAAGTGTCATTTTTGTTGCGAAATTGCATTTTCTAAATTTCAATCAAAAAAAATTTTTTTTACACAAGCAAGCGTTATAACTTTCATCAGTCAGTCGGTTTCTTTTATCTGTTTAAACATTATTCGACGCCGAGAATAAGGACTTACAAAAGTACGCAAATCATCCGGAAACGATGCGTGTCACCCAAAATGTCTTGGTGCGTCACCTCTGACACTCGTATTAATTATTATCCATCACTGTGCTAAGGGGCCCGGTTTTACGAGTATTTCACACAGCGTGCTGTATTCTTTCTTACGCGTCCGTCTGGACACGAAACGAAAGTACGAGTATAACAAAACTCCGAATCACACTTTTATCAAAATAACATCGCTGCTTTCAATTATACACTTTTATTACAATAACGAATTACTTAACCTCTTCATCGAGATACAATAAATTCTCGATTAAAATGGTCTTTCTTCACACTACACCTGCTGGGCTTACTGTTCTCCTGTTCCTTCGTGCTGTTTTAGTACCTAGCATTATCACGCCTCGTTCATTCTGTATAAATCAGTTTCCGGTCCAGACAGCAAAAACACTAAAGTTTTATGCATGTGTAGTATAAAGAAATAATAGATGCAGTAACGGTGCCAAATTCAACAAAAAATCATGGCTTTTTAAGTATTGCCGACAATTAGGTTTTTCTACAAAATATTGCAATCATTTAAAATTAATATGATTCCTATATTTATTTTATTAGGTGTTGACATAAGTTTTGTCCGTTTTTTCCATATTTAAAATAAATGCTTAAAGGTGTACATCATTCAAAAGAAAATTTTCTATTCTAAAAGATATTTTTTTAGCGTTACATTTATTATTTTATTTGATTGCAATTAGACTAAAGTGAGCATTTTTGACACCGCGTTTAATCGAGGGAATAAAGCTTCCAAATCTGCTAGCCATAATTCATAGATTCTTCACCGCATACTGATGCGGTGAAGAATCTATGAATTTACTAATTTGTTGTCAATTTTTGTTGTTGTGTACTCTTGGAAAAAAATAAACAAAACTTATGAGTAACATTATATTTATATTATATATAAACTGGGGGCGTGCAGTGGAGTATTTGATTAGGGAAGCAAATCATATAAAGGTAATTGGTACATAATAATATACACTGCCCTTAAGAAATTGAAGACAAACTAAATACTATATACATGTGATCATAAATAATAAAAATAATTTTACAAATCTAGTAATAAATTGTAAAACAAATCAACCAATTTCAGTAGATACTACCTAATATAATAAATAACTGCCAAGAATTTTGTGGTGTTCTATTTTATTTTATTTAAATGCAATGAAACCAAAATATTTATTATCTTGTTATTAACATGACCTTTCAACGAACAAGACTTGGTAATTATTTGAACGGGAAAAATCAATATAGTAGAATATAAACCTTTTTTCTTATGGCAAATAAACATTATTACTAACGTAATGTTTACTCCATCACAAAATAATTATTACATTATGTTCACTGCCAAAATACCAAAATCGCATCTGTGCTGCGCAACGTTGCGGCCGCATCGCGTCAAAACTACACGAAAAATATAAAAATAATGTATCGGTAGGTTTCAATTGCTTCTACAGCCTTGGGAAAATTTGCGCCTATTGCGCATTCAGTACAGCGCAGTATTTGGTTCCATCGTTCTTTGCTTGAGATCGACACGCAGCCAGCCAGTAGCAAGTACGCACCGATTAGTACGCGCATGAGAGCGCTGACAAATGTATGTGCCTGGGGGTTGTTCCTTTCTATCATTTTTTCATAAGGCGATAGTAAAACTCCTCCGCAATTTATTGCGATTATTTACATAATTAGTATTATATTATTTGTTAATAGTAATCTAAATGTTAGGTATTACGACTGATAATTAATTTATCAAACAAGATATATTATATACTGTATTTGGCTTAAATTAGGGGAAACAATGAATTCATGCGTACTTTGAACGGACCGCGCATAATATAAACATAAATTTCATGTAATCCGAAATGTTTAACCAATAAATTAAAATTGCTATGAAGAATCTTTCTAATGCACTCGGGTCCTGAAATAATGTTCATATACCTATACCTCCTTAGAGCAAGTTTCTTCTCTCAATCTTTCCCTCCAATCGGAGGAGGTATGGGATGGAGTGCGTGATTTTCGACCACGCAATTAAAATAATCCGTTAATTCAAAACCGAGGCAGCCACTTAATACGATAAATAAAAAATGAATAAAAATTCAATCGGATGCGTTATATCCAGCACGAAAGGGGCGGAGAAAGATCTTCCGATAAAGGGGCCGAAATTAAATACACAAAGAGTGCGGTCGCCAATTTCACAATGGCGTAATTTTCCAAATTAAACCCTCACAGTATTTTACGGCTTGCCATTTAGATACGGGAGATATCTTCGGGTTCCTGAGATGTCATTTGCCTCCATTTCGCGCTGTTGTTCCTTACCCGCGAATTTACTTTTAGAGCCGAGTGGCGCAGTCAGCCGATTCGCAATTCTAAAAATAAATAGTGAGTTAAATTTAATTACGTCTCCATAAAAACTACAATTAGATATTTAGATTCATTATTTTTTATTTCAACCATTTTTTTTATAAAGTTTATGTACAAAATGAAAACCTGGTATTTAAAGTTTAGTTATCTAATAAAATCATTTTTAAGCGGTGTTCACCGATTGATTTCTATAAAAATCGACGTTTTTAAAAATTTCATTCAAAGAACTTTTTAGCGAATTAATGTATTAATGTCAGGAGCAACTTAAAAACGAGAAAAGGTTTGTATAGCATGGAAGCAGGATCACCTGGGATGGGAGAACAAAAAGAAAAGTCGACTGCCGCATACACCGAGCAAGGCTTGCGTTTAACAAAAAATCAAAGATTTTTGAGTTAAAGAATATAAACTTATAAGTTATTTACGACTTTTCGGAAACGGTCTAAAAATTTAAATATATGAGTTAATGCTAAACTAAAGTATTTATTGTTTCTAAAAAAATAAAAAATCCTACTCATCTCGTAGGTTTTGCGGAATCGATGAAACCGGTCACTGATTATTCCAAATTTGTAGATTTAAGTATTACGCTTTCATTTGTACAGTAATGTATTATTTTTTTTAGATTCAATAAGGAAGGTTTTTTTATTGATCCTTTCAACTTATTTGTTAAAAAATAGATCTATCATCTCAAATCCATGTCAGAAAAAAGATTTTTAAATTTTCGTTTTTAAATACCTGCATTAGTGAGTGCATTAAAAAATATATCGTCTATTACTTAATGTAACACGACGTTACAGCACTATCTCAACATGATCTTACAACAACGACAGATGTGCAAATAATGCTACCTTGAATTTCTTTTATATTTGATATTCCAAAAGTTATAATATAAAGTCTTTATATTCCAAGTTATATAATATATCCAACCCAAGCAACAAATTATATACTTATCAAGTCGTAACATAAAGTGTCAAAAAAAAATTACACCGCCCCCATGTAAAAGTGGAGAAAATCAAATGCGTCGTTTTTCTACGATCACGACGCTTTTTTAAGGGATTTTGAGGACAGTCTTTTGAGCGTTAACATTTATATTTACTTTATACTTTGTACAGTATATGTATGTTTTATTTATATTTATTTATTCATATGTTTTGCTTTCAAACTATAATTAATAATTAAAATAATGTGACCTCACTGGGGTTCCCGTGCCGAGGACACTTAACAATACACTTTTTAAAAACTACATTTGAGAATAAACAAAGAAGACTAACTTAAAAAAACGAATATAATTAACAAATATTCAGATAGTTTTAAAAACAAGGTATTTATGTACATCTTTATTATTTATATTACAAAACACACAATGAAAATAACAAAAACCAAACATAAGCTATACACTTGTGGAGCAGTTGATTCAATATTGGTATGGGCGAATGAGACAATGCATTTTACTTCTACCTAGCTCCACTATCCATTTTTATAGCCTTTTTAAACATCTTCTCGTTACTAATTGTTTTAATAGATAGTGGAAGTAAATTATAGATTTTAATTGAATAATACTAGAAATCCCTTTGTCCGAAAGTGGTTTTAGTTTGCATATGTTTAAGTTTTCTATGTATATATGTATGTTTTACTATCTAGATTCTCAACACAAAGACAACTTAAACAAATACAAACTAATACTACTTTCGGGCAATGGGATTTTCAGCATTATGTAATTAAAATCTATAAGCTACTTTTACTGTCCCTTAAAACAATTAGTAACGAGAAAATGTTAAAAAAGCCTATAAACAAATGGATAGTGGCGGTGGGTAGAAGTAAAATGGATTGTCTTATTCATTCAAACCAATATGGAAACAACTACTCTTCAAACGTATATTTTATATTTTGTTTTTGTTATTTTATTGTGCATTTTATAAAATAAATCATATAGGCATACAGAAAATAAATGCAAACATACATACGTAGTGTTTAAAACTGTCCTTACGTTTTGTCATTTCTCTCGGTATAATAATCTTCTTTGTATATACTTAAGAATATTCTCACATGTAAAAAAAAAAGTGTATTGTTATTTTTATTATTTAATATTGTTTTTAATGTGAATTAAAAACAAAAAAATTCAATGTTCAGTATAAAACTCGTCGGTTCATAAAAACCCCATTTCGAAACAACCACAATATATTATATTATTTAGTATGTCGCACGTACGCGGTACTCGGATACACCACTGGAAAGTAATATAAATGCGGTCTTTGTATCCTAAAAACAGCAGCTAAATGCTAATCTCATAACGACATCAGTTGCGTGTGAACTGGGAACACTTCAAGGAGCCAAACGTCAGGACGACGATATCACTTTATCGATATGCGCCGGACTGATTTCCCTCGAGATTCTCAAAAAAGCACTCGCGCATTTTAGCTACATTATTAGAAATCCAGTATTATTTTACAATCTGATTGCGATGAGGTTTTAGCGTGTCCTGCGGAAATAACTAATGCTTTTAAAGTGGCCAAATTAAAAATAGTTATCGTGTTATAAAAATAATAATAATAATAATTTTATTTCGACTCGATCGGGCGGGTTGTGCAATACTCAGCCAGCCACAACAAGAACAAGGTAAAAAGTAATTAGGAAAAAAATAATAATACCTCATTCCTATAAAATTTAAATAGATATAACAATTGAACATAGTTATGCAGAAAGCAGCCAGCCACAGAAAAGTGCAACTGAGATAATGGCACTTTTATGAAAATAATGAATAATAAAATCTAAACAACAGTTGGAATGTTTTGGACTTTGACAAATGATAAACAATGAATACGTTCATTATTTTTATATTACAAACAAAAATCTGGTTATGTGTCTTACCAGTTTTATTGATTTTTAAAGTACCGTCAGGTTTTTCTAGCATTGTGGGTGTTTTCTGCAAATTGAGGAATGACGTCTTGTGGTTGACACTATTTTTAGAAGGTGATTATTACAGTTCTTTGTATGAAGGCTGTCTGACTGTTTTAAGCAGAACATAGAATTGATCTTTCTGCACCCGATAACACCAATATCTTATTTTTCCAAAATTGTGGACTGGCTGCTTTCTGCATAACTTTGTTCAATTATAAAACAAAAATTCACATTTATGGCAAACTTTTAATAATTTTAATGTAATAACTAAATCAAGAAACATAGATTTATTTGTAATTAATCATAATAACGTGCGGCGTTCGCTTTCAAAATAATTCGTAGTATTTTTTTTCTTTTGGATTTACATTAGATTACTGTTCATTTTATGTTTGAGGATATTTTTTACCTACTGTTATGCTACTTGTGAAAGCCTGTAATTGGCTTATTTGTAATTTGTTCTTTAACGCTTGTGTAGGGTATTTAATGTATCAAACAATTTTACCGACGCAACTTTAACAATAACATTTAACATTTATATTTGTTTTATTATATATTATACTATATTATTTATGTTTAAGTAACATGTATTCTTGGCACATATTTATACTTCATATTTGTATAATAACAGTTTTTAATTTCTTGCGTTTGATTAGCTAGGCATTTATAATTGAGTAGTTTTAGTTTTTCTTTTTTATGTTATTGTTTTATTAGTATAAGACTACTTATGCTCTAAAGATAGAAAATCTCCATCTTAGAACAGGCTGTGCCATGTTAGATGGAGACTATCATAAACAAAGAACACTCCGTTTTCATTTTACATTAGTTGGTTTATATAGATTCCCTGTTATTAAGTATGTATATTCTTTTTTTGCAATAAATTTATAAAAAAATAAACAAAATGAAAAAATAACTTTATTCAATATTTGCCATAAACTAATAACCATTGCTGACATTTTTGTCTACTGATTTCAAGGATGAGCTTTTTTGTGTTGCCACCTAAAACACTATATTAAAATGCAGTTCCACCAAGAAATGCCCTAGAAAATTAAATCTTTTGTACTATTTATAATTAAATCACTAACTTTGTGGTCAAATGTTTCAATAAATGTTTGTAATTATTTGCATATCACAATTTACCGTATTTTTTATGTGTACTGGTTTTGAGACGTACCCGTCTCATCGTCGGGACACTAATTTCACTTACATGCAAATCCCGTAATCTGGTACGTCTCGAAACCGGTGGACATAGAAAAGTCGGTAAGTGGTTATGTACAAATATTTACTAACACTTATGAACTATTTTGGGTATATTTGTTATTTGTCGGCCTCGTGGCGTAATGGTCAGCGCGTTCGCCTACCACGCAAGAAGTCTCGTGTTCGATTCCCGTCATGGTTGATATGAAATATTTATTTAAAAGGATGTTTTCACAGTAGAATATTTCGTAGTCCCTGGACTGGTACCTGAAGCGTAAGACTAATCAACTTACCTTCATGCAACAAAAATGATCAAGATACGTTGCGATTGATGTACCAATGCTGTATCCTATGCACCATTAGGTGCGGAAAGGGAATGATGATGTTGATGATGATGTTAATAAAAAAAATTCCCGAGTGGTCTAATGGTCAGCGTGTTGCGCGCCTACCTTGCAAGCGGTATTGAATATAATCCCGACATGATTGAAATATTTAAGTATTTATTCAAAAGGGAGTTTTTATATTTCAATATTTCATTTTCTCTGGACTGGCACATTTATCTTTAATTTTATCTACAAAGTAAAATTAGGTTTTCTGTATATATAGAAAAATTAGGTTGAATGTGCATACATTTTTCTTTTTTCAACATGTTCAATTGAACATAGTTACGCAGAAAGCAGCCAAGCCACAATTTTGAAAAAAAAATATATTGATGTTATCGGGTGCAGTAAGGTCAATTCTATGTCCTGCTATAAACAGCAAGACCGCTTTCATACAAAAAAATTGTTTTAATCACCCTTTGAAAATGGTGTCCATCACAAAAACGGCATTTCGCAATTTGCAGAAAACACCCACAGTACTCACTAGAAAAATCTCATCGAATTTTAAAAATTATTTCAAACATGTAATAAGATTCTTGTTTGTAATAAAAAATAACAAATAAATTTATTGTTCGTCATTTGTTGAAGTCAAAAACATTCCAACTGTTGTGTAGGTTTGTTTATTTACTCATTTCACAAAGATGCTGTTATCTCAGTCTCACTTTTCTATGGCTGACTGCTTTCTGCATAACTACGTTCAATTATAGGTTACTAATGAAGATACTTTAAATGTTAATGCAAATATACTTATTTTCGTACACAAATATCGATTTTTATTTATAGAAAGTCGACGATAACTCTATTAACTTCCCATTGTAATCGGAGCCCTGAAACGTGCTAATCATCTTACTTACGTGTAAAAAAAGAGATGTGTCCCGGTTGGTTAACTAACTAATAAAGTGCCCAATGCACCATTTTGTGCGAATAGAAAAATGATTATTATGAATTAATATAGTTTTTATTGCAATGCGCACTTCCTTTGATTATTGATGAGTATGCCCGGTATTTTTAGCCCGACGGACAGTGATAAGATCAGATGAAATTAAAATTCTGGATGTAGTTTTATGTTTTGCCATCATTTACACGACTATCTTCATGTTTGATTCTGTGTATGAAGATGGCATCATGAATACTAATGATTCGTTAATAACATGTAAAAATTAAAAACGTTTTCGATCAATATTTGTACTTGTCTGCCAGCTGACGTGATCTGTGATATTTCATAAGATGATGTATCGGCTCACATCAATAGATTCGATATACATATGAAAATAAATACGTAAAATAACATCCTTGTTTTTAAATAATTTTTTTTCATAATTGAAACAGTCACTTTTTTATTCTAAATTTGTTGCAACAGAGGGATAAAAAATTGAGAAGGGAAAATGGGAGTCCTGCATTTCATTAGCTGGTTTCAGTGGCCACTTTACACACTGTGTAACATTCATCATTCTGCCCATGTTTTTACATCCACATTTCCTCAACTCTTCCATCTGTTGACTTTTGCGAAGTAAAAGAGCTAAAACCTTTATCACGTGTGTGAGATTCATTATGTTGAACCAATTCACCTACTAGGCAATGCCTGAAAACGATTTTCTAATTTTTATGCTTCTTCTTATACCAGTTAGTTAATTCAACAATGTTTTTAGTATGTCCAAATGTTTGCAGACAAGCTGGATATCCTCCCTAGGGAGTTATTTAGATCTAAATTTATTTCAACAGAGAAGGAAAAAAATGAGAAGGGAAAATGAAAGTCCTGCATTTACAGGGCTTATTACCTGTCATTGGCTAGTTTAAGTGGCCACTTTACACACTCTGTAACATTCACCATTCTGCCCATGTTTAAACACCCACATTTCCCCAACTCTTCCATATGTTGACTTTTGTGAAGTAAAAGAGCTGAAACCTTTATTACGATTTATCCGGCTGAACTAATTTACCTACAAGGCAACGCCTGAAAATAATTTTTCAACGTTTTTTATTAATTTATTAGTACATGCAATTTTTTTGTTAATTTAATTTTTATTCTTATTATTCAACAAAAGAATAAATACAAATGCACGTTGTTTAAGGGCCAGACCGCGAAACTTCAGAGGATCATACCTTATGGTAAACTTTTCAAAAAAATCTTTATAATTTTTTTACAAAAATATTTTTTATTACAGTAATTTGCAAATGAGTGATATGGTGTACTATCCTTTCTACCTACCCATTCGGGAAAATGGTGAGATGGTTTTTTGGTTTCTGAAAATTAAAACAATCCTTAATGTCTCGGACTAGCATCCCCTACAGCTAGTGTCTCAGACTCTCGGATCAAAGGTCAGTGTTTTGAAACGCACTCTGCCCGAACTAGATTCCCATTTTCTAAGAATGAAATGCCAATTATTACGCGCTTGAAACGTGTTTATTTAATTATACGTTTTTTATAAAGCCTACGGGTTAGAATTATTGTGGTATTGTCAGGAAAAAATAATGAAAAATGATTTGTCTTGCAAATGTGTAAAAAAACATATTGTATTTTAAGTGTCAGAAAAATCTGTTGAGTAGACAAGATTTTAATACAAAAATAATGCACCGAGTCGAAAGAACGTTATATTAATTGTCATCAACAAGACACTGCCTCTACGCCACATGTTCAAAACATAAATAAATTTCTTACATTGTGTCATACTGATGAATCCACTTGTTAGGTTGACCCTCGGTTGTTTTTTGGGGTCGCCCCGTGTTTTTAATGCCATTTAAATCACCCGGCAACTCACCCCTGTGAGAGGAATTATTATGAATTGCGGATCCACCCCAAGCTATTAAAATCTCCAATGTAATCGGATGTAATTGTTGAATCAACAGACTAACCCTTCTAAAAGTTTACTTACAAACCAATATTGCACATACGTACATCATTTACAAACATGCCATACTCAATGCACATTTATTTTACTGTTGGTAACAAAGGTTCTTAATTTTGCACATGCGGCATTTTTCTATACTTCGTATTTAATCAAAACTTTAAATAAAATGAAATAATATAATTTCAATGACGTTTTTAATTACTTGTATTTTTTATCATGAAATTATGTTTTGCATTTTTTTAATTTCGTTAATTTCATTTATTTAAATGATTTTAGGTTACAGCACTATACTGTATGTACACATTTACACATACATGCATATTGGCAAGCATCCATGACAGGCGCCGTGGCACAGTTGGTTAGAAAGCCTACTGTCAAATTGGCGTCCCGGATGATTGTCTGACTTTTCTTCACACAAACATATTCTCGTATTTTCTCCCTGGATAGTGACACTAGAGCAGTGATGTTTTTAACGAACCATAGATATTTTCCATTGGCGTTTTTCTATCGTTTTGCGTTTTCGAAAATTGTTTCTTATGGGAGCTAGAAACATCCGAAAACCGTTAAAAGCGCCCAGTTTTATCTGCCGTCTTTGGACGTTTGGTATACAAACAGGATAAATAATTTTTAAAAATGGAAAATGTACCAATACAGAAAATTTCATTCTTATTCTTTTTCTAAAAAAAAATCCAAAACGTCAGTTTTTGGTTGCGGAAAATGGGACAGCAAAACCTCGATTTTAGTTAGGGTTATTCAAATTTCACCACCACCGCATGTCCTCTTAAACCTAAAAGAAAGCATTTAGACAACTTAAAATACTTGTCAGCTACAAGCCACTATATTGTTTAGGTACACTTCAAGTGTTAATTATACATTGCACGATTTTAAACGGAAACCAATAAATAAACTAATTAACTTATGAATATTTATTTTTTCGCCGGTTGCTGTTGCTTCTATTTTAATACTGTAAGAGTTGGAATATTATATATTTTATTACTGACCATAATAATTAGATTTACGCCCTTTTCTTGTAGGTACTAAATACTAATTTAAATCGGGCTAAATTACTGGAAGTTAGTACTACTAAAATGTACGTAATTAAATCACGTTTTGACTGAGTGGCAAATACTTATTTATTTATATATTTTAACTTTAAAGTACTTAAATATGTGCACTTTGGCAGGCTTATTGCTAAAAGCAGTATCTTCCAGCCAACCTAAAAACATATTGCGAAAAATAAATTGATCGAATTTTGTAATTCTTTTTTTTAAAATGATGGGTGCACATATTTATTTTAGAATAAAAGCTGTTTTTAGTGTATTTTTAGTCAAATTTCATCATATTACAACAGAGATGGAGGATTGGATGGATTAAATCTGTTTTTGAATATCCATATTTCTTAAATCCATATTTCTTAGATTTTTGTGAAGTTTAAGTATTGAACCTTTATTGATACAGTTGATATTTATCTAACTTGAGTTATTTTAACGCTTAAAAATATTTTTCGATTTTTACGATTTTTTTTACCAAGACCCCTATCTTGCGTGTTCTTCATATCGGTTGTAATATTTTAACTCATAGATCACTCCATAGTGCGACCTATGAGGTGAAATCAAATCTTGTCTACAAGCATTTGGATAAATCCAAAATATTTCTATTTAATTTTGGTTGTTTAGCTGACTTTACTCATTCAGCTACAGCAAAAAGAAAAAAGTATCATAGATAACAATAATTTTCTGTTCTATGGTTTAAATAAAAATAATTAAACTTTTTGTTCTGTATGGCTGTCAAATTTGTATGCGTTTTCGCGCCTTGGGTCATTTTTGCCGCCGCGGCGCTGTGTGTCACACTCCGCCATTTCCATAGATTTGCATATTAGCTCGTGAGAACTGTGAACCTACCGCTGCATACAATGTCCAAGCTAAACATAATCCGGTACATGCACCTGACGATACATGAATGTCCGCATTCACAAACCCCACGATCGCCATAATGTGTACACAGATTTAGAGTATAGAGAGGCAACTCGGACATTCAATTAATTTATATATAAAAATAACTTTGGCATTCTAAAACTGATCTTATATTTTAGCTTATTATTTGTTCGCTGATACGGCAAAATAACAGTTAGGTGCCGTTCTGATCTACACATTATTTTGATTTATGATTTTTAATAAGTAATACTTTGTCAAGCTTCATATATTAATCAAAATAATATATTGTTTTTTTTATTATTTTCTAAATGTTTTATTTAAAACACAAATTATCTTTTTTTAACGGCAAACCACCTCTAAATCATTTGAAAAATCCGTAGCATGTGACAACAAAATAAATTATTTTAATTAAATTACATATTTAAAAGAATCACTATGTAAAGCGCCCTTGAGGTATTTTATTATGAAAATTGCGCTTTATAAGTTATCCATAATAATAATAAAAAACCAATTTCGTATAAAAATTATTTTAACGCAAATCGGGCTAAGACTATGTTAATATTTGCAATAAAAAATTTTTGGCATTATAGTGTAATAAATCTGAATTCATGTTAGTGTTATTATTAATTATTCAGGGCTCGCTGCCATTTCGAGTGTAGTCCTATTGTTTTAAATCCTCGATATACAATTTAAATATTATATCACAACTAGATAGGATACAAAATAAATCGGGTTGTGGTCCCGTGGCTAGTTTATCGAACTCACGGATCAAAGGTTTGTTGTTCGAATCCCACTCTACCCCAACTTGATTTCCATTTTCTAGTAGTAAACTATTTACAACTCGTTGAAAATGGCCCTCAAAATTAATTATTTGGGAAAATATTTCTTTTTTTATTAAAAAATTGCTTCCTGAAACTTTGGAATCGTAAATTTCACATTTATTTTGACCTACACAAGACTTTTCTCCTTTTCATTGATAAACTTCCATAACTAAACGTAAAAGCATTTCTGGTCATAATTTTGAATAATTTTATCGATATGGACGAAATGAACTATTTTATCAACTTTAAAAAAATTATGTAAATTCGTAAATTTTAATTTTTGTCCGTGTTTCGTTTCAACAGCTGAATATTTGTGGGGAAATTTCAACTCATAAATTAGGATAATAATTATAAGATGCTTTATAAAAAGTAAACGTGAAAGGGTTTTAAAAAACCACGTAAACCCCGCTTTACCTGTTCTCTGAGACAAGCAAGTGCTAGCGGTTTGAATTTGGAACACGTTCAAATAACAAATATTTGTCAAATGTATGAATCACAGTAAGACGTTCATTGGTTTTGTAAATTAACGCACTGTTCAATTATACTTGTTTACTTCAAGTTGTAGATACTCGTTTAAGGCGTTTAATACCAGGTATAAATATATCTTCTTACCTAGAATAAAGTGGAATTATCATAAAAAAATCGCTGTTCTCTTTATTTACACATAGCCATAGAATTGAGAATAGTCCAGAAGGAGCGTGGAATCATATTTGAATACATCGGACTCTGTCCAAAAATCCCCCCACTTTGCCCCACTTTCGCCGCGCGCATGCTTGAAGTCGCCTCGTAATGTTGCCAGATTGCGAAATATAAAATCATAACACAAATGTAAGAAAATTTTTTTTTTTTAAAAGGAAATTTGTCAATTTCTCTAAATTTTTATCGTGCAAGCGAAAACATTGATTGACACAACAGAGCAGATAAGTAAAGAGTCATTTTTTAAGAGTAATTAAATTATATTGCCTAACTTGGAACGGGGTATGTTCCCTTGTTAGCCGGGCAAAGTAAACATGGAATTGTATTTTGATAAAGAGTGTAAATAAATAAATAAAATAAATTAATGAATGAACTTTGAGCTTAAAAAATAAAACGGATACTTTTATGTAATGTTAAATAATATTTTATGTTTCAATAATTATGTCGGTCAAATGTCAAAAAAATCACGGCGTTGTTTAATCCGAGAGGTCCAACCTTCATTAGTTCTCTTCTTAGACGAGCAAAGTAGCGAAAAAAGTTTGACTAACCTAGCAACATAAACCAAATGTCAATATCGTTTTTTTTGGCAATTTGACGGATGGAAAAAAAAATTTAAGTTATGCATTTACTACTTACATACGCATTTGCTACTTACTCATGAAATGTAATCCCATCCCGTTTCTTCAATATCCCAGCAGTATTTCTACACTTTAAAACGACAGAACACGACATAGTTTAATTTAAATCGGGAGTTGCGTACCGAGTGACAATGGGTCGAAACGTAAAACTACTCCTTTAAGAGTAATCAAGTCGCCTTCTGTTTGATGCGCGTATGCGATTTCTGGACTATTCTTATTTCTATGATGTATTCTTCCGAGCGGTAAAAATTAGAGCATCAAATTGTACGGCGAAGTTTCTTCAAAAAGATGTGAAAAAATATAAAAAATGATTTCAATCAAAATGAACTACTTTGCGTGACGTCACTAGTTCTTCTGAATCAACCAATGATAAGAGAGGTGTGGCAGGTTTCCAGTTTACGGAAAGTCAACTGACGAATCAGCAGAACTCACCGAGAAGGAAGGAAGAGAACTTGATAAAAATTTCTGACTATTATAGAGTGAGTTCATAAAAATGATATCTCAATTATCATTTCAATTGTGTTTTTGTATTATTTTCTATTGATTTCAATGATACTTTTATTTTGTATATTTCATTATGCATGTAAATAAACTTCTATAATGCGATTATTTTTAAAAGTTATCTTCTTTGGAATTTTAATATTTATTCTTTGTTTTTCTGGATTTTTATTATATTATTTTATTACATGTTATTATAATTTTGCCATTTTTTTTATTGTTTACTATTTTGGCTTAACACGGGCACAGCCTAAAAAGCCTTAATATGTTTACGAATATGAAAACGAGTGTAATTTTTAATGAAAAAATAATTTTAAAAAATAAATATTGAAATGGCGTTCTATCCTCTCTGTCTGCCATTACGGAGAAACGGCGTAATAATTTGATATTGTTGTATTATATTTAAAAAAAAGTGCATTATATGAATGCTACCAGTTACATTACAACCTGTTTTCCAGATAACAGCAATAGTTCCTTAAGGTGATTTTAAACGAAAATATGAAACTAATAATTCATAGATCGTGCTTTTGTAATTTTTTATTAAAAATTCCTTTTTTACGTTTATTTTCAATAGAAATTTTACAAAACGTGGTTTGCGGAAACTTACCGCTCTTACAATGGTGAACAAAACTAAAAATTACTCCTTTTTGTTTTGTACATCATTTTGTGAAAAGGGCCTAAATTATATTCTTATGGTATTTGTTACAATGAATATAGTGTAAAGTTTCCGCACACTAATTCTTGTAAAGTTTCCATTGAAAATAAACGTAAAAATTGCATTTTTTTAATAAAAAATTATTAACGCGCCATCTATGAATAATTAGTTTCATAATTTCGTTTAGAATCATCTTAACTATATTTTTATAACCCAAACGGGTTTTTAAAGTAACAAATAAGTTACAACAAAAACTTAATGTTCATTTTCAAAATTATCCTTTGCGTAACGTTATAATTAAATCAGATGTGATTTTATTACACTGTGATTTATTGATTATGGCTGCTGTTTTTCCTTATAAGGTAGTTGTCCAATGATCGCCAAGCAATATACGTGGTTACACTATTACGTCTCCCCATTACCCACTACACAGTACGATTCTACCAGCATAGTTACCTGATTAGTAATAATAGGTTACTCATTTCTCGTAACTATTACAGATTATCTTTCTGGTATCATATGAGAGTAACATCTATCGACGAACTATCGTTAGTTATCTGATTTGGAAATTTCTAGAAATTCAATGCGGTGTTGCACGTGATTATGGAGTACATCAAAATATAACACGATGAAACAGGGCTCCAATTATTATCTTAATAAGCTCACAATATACAGCGCAACATGCTTGTAGTGAGAGAGCATTGAAACGCTTTGAAAATGATTTTATTTTCCATTACCTGCAAAATTATTCAAATTCAATGTACTTATTTGGTTTTTCACTTATTTCCTTTTCTTGTATTATGTTTTTTTTCCTCCTTGGTATGTAATATGTTTTACTTTTATATTTATATTTGTGAAAAACTTTAATTGAGTGTGTGTACTCTACTTTTTATACAGGTAAACGTCGTTTAGCGCCGGTTCGATTTACGCCGATTTATAATTACGCCGGTTGGTGCCGGCGTGGGATTCCCCGGTTCGGCTGACACCTGACGTAAATAGACGCCGCGATTCTAATAGCAGACACACTTTTACACGTTGTTTTATTCGATTATTGTGTGTGTGAAATTGAGTTAATTATTGTTAAAATTAAAATAATAATAAAATGTTTGTAATTTACTATGATTGTGCAATAAAGGAAGCAACAATCAAAGCAAATGAATTTTTTTTTTTCAAAAAGTGTGAGAATTTAATTTAGTACCGGCGAACTGGTGAGTTAGCATTTATTATAAACAATTCTTTATTTATATCAAGAGATTATTATTGATTTTTAAACGAATTTAAACTGTATTTATGGACTAGATTTATAGTTCATTTTGAATAAATATAGGATATGTATTAAATAAACATGTTCGATTGTTCTTAGAATTTTGACACGGAACCTAACCTTATAACATCTTATATTTGTGTTAATTTTACGCCAGTGTCTCTCGGAACGGAACCCCCTGCGTAAAACGACGTTTACCTATACTGGTTTATGTGCATAATTTCTGATGTGTTTCTAGTTAAAAATAATAGCCAACGTGTAATATCATATCATATTGACCTATTTATTTCGCTTAGATTAAACATAAAAAATATAAGTCAAATTTTCTTTTCGGTAAAGATAATCTTTATAAAGTCATGATTTAAAATTTAAACAGAATTTCATGTTAATATTTGTATTGCCTTTTAAAAATAAAAAAAATTTTTATTTTTTTTTATGTAAGTGATACACAGAAGTATTAAGTTCTTATTTTATAATTTTAATACCGACAAAAATTAATTGTATTTCTTTTTTAATTCTATGTTTCTTTATTGTCATATTTAAATCTGTTTTTTTAAAATAACAAATAGTGATTTTAATAAAATTTCCCGTAGAAGGGCGAAAGAAATCTTTACTTTCGTTTTTCCTTCTCAAAAATGTTTTCCCTCTCTGTTGCAACTAATTTAGATAGGTATATCTGATTCAAAATTAAAAGCAACTGTATGTAGAGTTGAGATTACTTCAGTCATTCATATTTCCAGAGAAGCTTCTTAAATTAATCAAAAGGCCTCGGGTTCAGAGTTAATTACAATTTTAGTGTTTGAACAATAGGCTATCACTTCAGTGTATCAGCATCCACCGCCGCCTTTACCGCATCAACTTTTCTTGTAATAATACACCAAGTTTACCTCTCGGACTGCTTTATAGCCAAGTCGTGAGTCTGTTTCTATCTGAACTGAAAACCTATCTTCCCGACTACCACAAGCGTTAGAAAACACCAGCTAAAACAGACCTCTGAACTGAAAAGCTCGTCACAGCTGCACATTTCTAATAATATTGATGTTATTTAAACTACCCCACTTTACTTCGGTCTCTTGTGGGGGGGATTCGGAAGGCGGGGCTCAAAGTGATTGGGTCCGCTTCATATTAATAGACGGTCGATTCTACTAAGTTTTCCATCTTGAACGCCCTTTGATCCCTTGTAAGCCTTTTCTCGAACAGAAAATGTCCATTATCAACAATGTGTCAAATCAAAGCTCTTAAAAAAGTAAGGTTATACATATTTATTTATTTATTTTAAAGAAACAAACAGTCGACAATGATGGAATAACATTATTTTAAAATACAGTTTAAAGACAGACCAGCAAAGTTTCTAAATAAAAATAATACATATTATTAAATTGTGTTACAACAAAAAGATGTGTTTCTGTGTATTTGTATGAGAGTAAGTGAAGATGTGTGTTTAGGTATATTAGTGTGGAAATAAGTGTTCAGGAGTGTGCATCATTAAATACTAAGTGGGATCGTATAGCAGCCAGAAATAATAAGTCTTAATTTATTTTTAAATAAATTAAGGGGCATGTAAAATATATAAATATATGAAAACAAAACATTATAGTTAGAGCAAGAACGAAAGAGGATTGAGTGTTGTGCATAGTTAGTGCTACAGACTGGCAGATGGAATAAATACTTATTTCTTGTCAAGCGAAAGGTCTGATAGTTTTCACAATAAATGTACGTAAGAGTAAAAAAATATTCTTGTCTTGAATATAAATAAATTAAATACCACTGTAATAGGGAAATATCACTTTTCTGCATTTTTAAAGTAATTAGAGTCTACGAATTTTTTTTTAAATTTCTTTTTAAAGTTATGTATAAAAATATTTCTCCGAAATCTCTTTAAAATGCAATTAAATATTCTAAATCTATTTCATATATTTTTATCGGTATTCGTAGTATGTAATATTTCCCTATTATAAATACGAACATAGACATAACATTTACCTCTTCCTCTTCCCCCTCTTCTTTAATATGCCTCCGTGGTCTGGTCTCCATTATATGTCAATCGCATAAATCACATTGAATCGGTCCAACATCGCTTGCTTCGAAAAGTAGCGTGGATGCTCGGACTAGAGAGAGGTAATTATTCTTATGCTGATATAGTCAATGTTAAATATTTTTAGTCTACAAAAACGTAGAACTAATATTGATTCCATATTTATGTTCGGCATACTAAATGGTATAATCGATGTTCCATCATTACTGGGACAAGTAAAATACTATATTCCGACTCGTAGGTTGAGAAACAATGAAGTACTGTTCATCGATCAGCATAGAACAAACTATGGGCTAATTCTCAAATGACCCGCCTTTGTCGTATTGTTAACTCAAGACAAGATCTGGACTTTTTTGGTTTGAGGTCACTTAAACCAGCCAATGACAGGTCATAAGCCCTGTTAATGCCTTGACTTACATGTTCCTTTCTCAAAAATATCTTCCCTCTCCGTTGAAATAAATTTAAATATGAATAACTCCCTAGGGAGGAAATCCAGCCAGTCTGCAAGCATTTGGACATACTCAAACATTGTTGTATTTATTGTTAGTTTATTTTCAGCCTTGAGAAAGGAACCGTCATGTTTTGAAATCAGCCGGCAATTCAAATTTGTTTTAGTGATTTTACACAAACTTAATAGGTGCGTAGTTATAGTATCTGAATTATCATTCATTGAAATTAATATCTATTAATTTCCTCTAAGAAACTTCACAGATCATAATATGACGAATGCATCATAGATTGGCGATTGACGGAGTAAAAACCCAAAGAACATGCAAATCTGGCAAATATGTAGTCAAAAACAGAGAGAAGATTCCGCCAAGATGGCTGACCAAATAGATGATCAAATAATGCTTGAACAAGATATAAGAAATTAGAGGTTGAACAAAAAGAAGCCAAGGAAAATATACATGACCACGCGAAATGGCATTACACGAAAAAAAGCATCATTATTTTAGCACGGCCAAACGTGTGTAGATAAGTACTGGATTTCACCCCCTGGAGAGTTTATCTAAATTCATAAAAATCGTAACCAGGCTTTCATACACCCTCCTCAAAAATATAAATAATTTTTACAAAAAACTTTTTTTTATTTAAATCCATCAACAGTACACACATTTAGTTTCAGGTTTCTAGTTAAAATCTTGATACGCCCATTATAGTAACTAAACTATTTTAGCCCCTAATTTATAATTTATGTACACCTGAATATCAAACAATTAATAAACTAATAGGGTAATGGACAATAACCACCCCTCTGTATATTATCTCCGCTAAATTTCCTTTATCTTATCAGATGATTCATTCCAAAAGGCAGGGGGTTGTTTTTTAAACCATAATAATTAATCTCACGTGTCATGTGCATTCATATTTTTTTACAAGGGTTTTTATTTAATTAAGTCGAAATAAAAAATATTAATTTTGGGTCGTTTTTAATCACACGTATCACAAATAAACCGTCAAATACTGAAAAGCCGTAATATAAAAACACGTTTTTGCTATCTTAAATAATGTATTGCAACCTCTGAAGGATAGTTTGGTCTACCGACAATTAAATTTTGGTAAATATTTTTTACAATTCTGAATTTAAATAAACAATCGCATCTTCTTCTTTATGTATCATGTCAGGTCCGCCTGACGTCGACTGTCACTTGAGAGTATGTGTCCCTGTCTTGGGCAGCTCTATACAGCGTCTCGACTGTTTTAATCTCCGTCCAATCTCGTATGTCCCAGAGCCAGGAGATTTGCCTCCTGTTTATACCTCGTCGACCCTCTATTTTACCTTTTATAACTAGATGCAAAAGTGTTCGTACTTCTCTCCTAAAAGCACATGCCCAGATAGGAACACCTTCCAGACTTAAACACTCAGCGTCAATCTATCTGCTCTTTCTCTTTGGAGCACATTTGGGTTGCTGACCGATCTGACATTATCGTTTCATAAAATGCGTAGCACGGTTCGAATGTACAGAAAAAATACAAAATAACAACAAAAAAGCAGAAATAACAGTAGATAAGCTCACACGTTATATAAGCGGCTTCCGTGGTGTAGTGGTCGAAACGCTTGACTCACGCACGGAAGGTTCCGGGTTCGATTTCCGGCGAAAACACAAAAATTAAAATGTGATTTTTCCCAAGTCTGGATGTTCTGTGATATAATTCACCACTGTAATTAGCCCTCCTGGCCTGTTGTGGTGCAAAAAAAAAACACGCAAGTAATCGTGATAAGAGATGGAGCTTGTTTTTCTTCTTTTTTTTAAACTTTTTTATGTTGACTTTTTGCACTTTCAAACATTAAAAAAAAACATTGTCTTTCGTTTGATCAAAAATTATCTACGCACCCTTTTTCCAGGGAAAAAAGACACATGTGTGTTTAGTGGAGTCTATTGGTCAGAAATGAGATAAATACACATGTAATATATACAATATATGTACATGTGCATGCTGTATTTACTGCTCTGTCATGCTCTTCTTTCAAAGGTACAGTTAGATCGACCCTCTCTAATTGTTACAGTTAATCCCAATTTGAAATTAGTGACTGCGACTCATTGAACTGTGACCAAACTCTTTGAATTTAATTTCCTTTTATCTCCCACATCTGCATTGTTTTTTTTTGTATTAGCTTATTTGTACTTTCCACTCTACTAAAATGCGCTGTTTAATCTTAAAGCAGTTTTATACTGTTATAATATATCTGTACCTCAGAGGCAGACGGATGCAAATCCAGAATTTGAAGAAATGACATTTCGATTTTCGTATCCAGTTTATGATCATGTCCATTGATTTTGAAAAAATGTAAGTCTTGTAATGAATGAACCAATGTATTAAGATACTGAAAATACAATTGAATGCTATAAATTATTAGAAATTACTTAGAAAAAGTACATTCTTTAGGCTATTGTTGAACATTTGACGTTTGGATTTGCATCCGTCTGCCTCTGAGGCAAATATATTTTATTATGTTTTTTCCGATATATATCGAGAAATTAATAGTACAATCCATATTACTCACTCAAATATTCGATACAATTATTAAACTCATAAGCGACCGTACCTTAAAATCACTTTGCAAATGGTGATGTTGTAATGTGTAAGACAAGATATTTTGAAATACATGTATTTAAAATCATAAAAATACCGTATGTAGATGTTAGTTGTATGCTATGACTGTTTTCCGTCATTTATAAAAATAATTATATAATTTAGGTATTTAATAGCAAAATACGACTTCATTATTTTTAAAAAAGCCATGCACGTATATCAAGTCTTGTATTTTATGTTGACTTATGTGACATCATAACGTCACAAAATTTAACTTTAAAGGTGTTTTAAATAATCTTTGCATTTTCGTCAAAATGGATAAAAAAAGTTGCACGAAAAAAATGAGATAAAACAGCCCATTTTAACGTAACCGCAACAATTGTGTCGGTTATTATCAAAATTGGTTAAATCCTGACAGAAAGATTTTTCAGAAACAACGTTTTTCTGTAACGGATTATCGCAAATTCGATTAATTTATTAAAAAGACAAAATCTCGATGCTACGGTGATTTAAATGTATTTTATATAAATGAAATAATAACAGATTAAACAGTATCCATAAAAAATAAAAATTTATTTTGGATTTAACCAAGATTGATATAATAATTCAACTAGTTTTGAAGAAATTAAATAATAAATGTAACAAATTTTGATTGATTCGGTCATTTCTCGTCTATGTAAGGGTTGTCAATACTTATTATGTCATTAAAAATAAAATTAAATGAAATTTAACAAATTTAAAAGCAATGAGTCATCACATGCTCTCTGTCAAATGGAAACTAGCGGCCATATTGAACAAATGCGCCACTCTGCTTGGCCACATCGGATATTACTAGTTTTGAAATAAAACATGGTATGAGTGTTGCCGATTTTGACATGAAATTAAAAACTTGAATTACTTTAGTAAAACGCTGGATCTTTCCACTTTAGATATAACAACCTGCGTAATCCTATTATTTTCAAAACATCATTTTTTACCGAAAATTGATTTTACCGATTTTGATATCCACCAACACAATTATTTTACTTTAAACTTTATTAAATAATTTAACATAGCGTTTTTGGTACAACTGGCCCTTAGAACAAGTTGCAGAAAGAAATTAAGATAGTTTGTCAAATAATCGATAAAGCCAATTAAATAAAAATGTGAGACATAACAGCCCATTTCGACCAAAATACAACGATCAATTAAGTACTTTTTCATCTTAAATTTAAGTGATACAACAGGCCCTATTAACTGTTATTTTTGTTTTTACTGCTTATCTCATAAAAGTGATATGATTTGTTTACTACGTGTTGTTTTACAGAAAGCTAAACAGGTTAATAAAAACGACACGCTACAAATTAGAAACAAGAGTTCCACAACTCTTTTCACACGGTAAAATATTATTTTACGTACCTAAGTAGTCAATAAATTTAGCATTGTAACATTATTAATGATCGATTCTGAAAAATAAGCGTTGGAATGGCGATCGCGGCTTCACAATCGTAACCAGAAGAAATACATCTCGCTTCTGTCAGTTCTCCATTTTGGATTCCACCTCTTGTCACATATTAAAACATTAAATTGTTTCCGCGTGATTCCGTTCTGTTTAAAAATTCATTTTGACTTCACGGTCCCGCGACACATACAAAATACTTCTGCGTAAAATTCATACGCTGAAATCGTGACTTTTCTTCAGACTCCAGTCAATATTTCGTTTGGGAGTTATCGATCACGGCTGGGAAGGGAATGAATTATTAGAATTTCGTTTTTTGAAGCTACCGATCGTTTCTACAATCTGTCATTGTCTTTTCTCGATCTTTCGTGGATCATTTCATACGGGTCGATAGATCTAGCACAAGCGTGGCGGGAGATACTTCTTGGCTTCGTGAGTCACCAGCAAACGGTACTGCAATTAAAAATAACCTCACTTCTGAAGCACGACTTATTCAAATGTTATTTTTGAAATACGTAAGTACACTTTATAGTTTTCACTTTATAAAGACTGCATTATCTTCATTTCCACTTCTTTCATCCCACTGCTTAAAGTATGCACGCCAAAAATTTTATTTTTTTTAAATCTTGCTGCGCAGTAACTTTTATTTTTCAGTGGATTCTTTCACTTTTTGTCTATGTCCTGGCAGATAAAGAATAGAGTTCAGTACGTTACAGAACCAGAACCCTGGACGAGTATTTTCGACTCGAAGGCTACTCTCACGCAAAAATCCTTATCAAGGAAATCGAGTGGAGATAAGTCAGCCCCGTAATGTAGTGATTGGCGTATTTGCCTACCATGCTTGAAGTTTCTGGATCGATTCCTGGCAGGTTCGAAATTAAATGTTTGTTTTAAAGGTAGTTTAACACTGCAATTTTAACTGTTTCTGGACTGGTACTTGGAGCGTTAGACTGATCACCTAACCTTCATGTAACAGGTGTTCGAAATACGCTGGATCTGGTGTTTGTTTGTAAACACAACTAATTCCAAACTTGTAAAAAAAGTTTTTAGTTATGTACTTATTTCTTTCTTGCAAAATCTTTCCCGTGAAAATGCGGATTTTTACAAATGATAGCTAAGAATTTCGGCTGGAATTTTATCCTTTAAAGTTACATTTAGCTGAAAACACTTCTTAACAGCCATACAGCATATATGTTTTTTCAAATATGGCAGAATGGTGAATGTTACACAGTGTGTAAAATGGCCACTTAAACCAGTCAATGACAGCTCATATACCCTGTAGATGCCTAGACTTCTATATTACCTTATCTAAAATGTTCTTCGTCTCTGATATAATATGTTATAATTAACAGCTCCCCAGGGAGCCGAATCCAGTCCTTGTCTGCAAAAATTTGGACAAACTCAAAATATTGTTAAAACTGTTTCTAGCTTAATGTTGATAGAAGAAATAGGGCCTGAGATATAAAAGTTTCCACAAACCCTGATTGCGAAAACTTCTGCGCCTAGTAAAACAAATATGGCCGCCACACGAAAACCAAAAACAATATAATTAAAATAATTATCATTTCAAACTACCAATATGTTAGGGTGATTGTGTGATTGCACACAATTTTTATTATTTAAATGGTCAAGCAACCATTTATTAATTTCTGGACCACGTACTGACCCTGACGCCTTCTATACGAGATTAGTTTTCACTGTAAGCAAAGCTTTTAAATCTTATACAAGTATTTACGAGCGCGGATACTATTAATTAATGTGTCGTTTTTAATTTAATGTACGCGGCTGAATGAAGCAAGTCGGATTTATTGAAACTGAGGCAATCTTAATTGAAAAATGATCTTCCGACGTAATAAAGCTTCCCGGTTACATGTCACAGTATGGAATCGTGGCTGGTAATTCCTCATCGTTCGTAAACCGGATCTAGCATTGCTGAGAGATTCTAAATATCCCTTCACAAAATAACCTCGCCTTCAAAACGCTTAGATGTTCTTTTTTACAATTAAGATTTTTCATTTGTTGAAATAAATTAAAACAAATTTGTTTAAAATCACTTATTTTCAAGCTATACAAGCTTCTTCAATTTATGTATAACGAAATATTATCTTTAAAAATTATGTCGAAAGAGATACAATACGCAATATTTCAATGAAACAGATCTGGACAAATTATTGAAAACATGTGTTGGTGGTGTACTGTAAGAGAGGATTCTATTCTACGAAAATATTTATTGTTCAGGGTCAAAGATATTTCAGATTTTTAATCCAAAAAGGAATTCACAGGATCATCACTTGCAATTAGTTAGTGTAAATTGTCCTATCAATAACATTCGTATTAATTTATTTTTAGTTTTTTGTCGCCATCTTCATAACTGAAGTACTCTCTTATGATAGAGAAAATCCAAAAGAAGTTTCTGAGATATCTCTACATGAGAGAGTGCGGGTATTATCCTTGGCTCTATCCGACCGAGTTTCTTCAGGGTATGCTTGGCTACAACAGTTTAGAAACTAGAAGGAATGTGTATTTGACTACACATTTTTATCGATTGTTGCGCGGTATAGTCGATAATCCTGAGATTAAAATGAGCATTGGTTTGTATGTTCCTGATAATTACCTAAGACAGCGTCATCATAGATTGTTTTGTTGATTCCGATATACAGAACCAACCTGCCGATGGTTATGCCTGTTGGAAGGGCTACCGCTATGCTAAACAAAATCGCTCTGGATATTGATCTGCTCCATTTATCCAAAGGGGTTTTCCGGAGCAGGATTCTCCTACTACTTTGACATGAATCTCTTTCATGTATTTTTTTTCTTTTTTATTATATGTACGTATTAAAGGTATTTTTGTTATGTATATGTTATATTAAAATAAATGAATTGAATTGAATTAAATCAAATCCTTATCTGCACACGATGGTGCATAGAATACTGCATTCTTAAATTAAATGCATCGTATCTCGATCATCTATTACAGGGTAAGGAGATCAGTCTTACGCTTTGGGTTCCAGTCCAGGTGCTATGAAATACTTTCGTGTAAAATCACCTTTAAAAACAAATATTTCATGTCGACTCTCCTAGGAATCGAACCCGGGACCTCAAGCGTCGTAGGCGAATACGCCAATCACTATACTTGTGCATAAAAAAGTGCATATACCAAAACAAATATATTTCGTAACTTTCTGTCACTTTGATGAATAATTCCAGTAAATTAATTTTAAAATAATTACTATCATACTTTTTCAGGAGGAAGTTAAAATCAGAATAATCAATTTCACCATAAATATAATATTTTATTGATTTTTCTCGAACGCCGGCTTTGTACCATTAAATTAATGAAATGTATCCGGAGTGCATAAATCCATACGGATGACCCATTCCAGTGTCCGAAAGATTTATGGCAAATTTGTGGTCTCGAAGGAAAGAAAAACAAAAATGTTATTATTCAACACGTCTATACAAACAAGGAACTGTTCAATCAAACAGATTCGTTCGATCGCCTTTGATCATTTAAATATTCCGTTTTACAACACGAAGAAGTTGTGACTTTCATCGATTACATACGTGTTTTATGTAAGAATGCATCCAAAAAATTTAAAATAAATGATAATGCGTTATAATATAGTCCTTTATAAAAATATATTATATTTTCCTATAAATATCTCCTGCACCGAAATTTAGTACGTACACCGCATTTTTCAGGCTTTCATTTCGTTCGTGTAAAAAAAGAAATAAAATAATCTAACTGAAAATTTAAATCGTTCAAATAAAAATGCCTTTATAGAACATTAAAGTTTTTTAGTGAAAGTTCATTGCAAATTACAATATAAATGAAGGACGGGTAATACAAATTTTGATACAAAACAAAGACAGCATTTAACGTAATTATGTTTTATTCCGCATCCCTTTGATAAGCATCTTTGATAAAAACATCTTAATGTTAATGTCGTACATTCTGTAATTTAATAAAAGGGTTATTTTCTGTTTGCCTTTCAATAAGTTGGCAAAAATAAGATATTCCTACAAGATTATATCCTGTAACAGGTGCATTGAATTGATATATAATCGCATACAGGTATTATTGAAACATTCTATTAAGATGCGATTTTCCTATAGAATTTAATGATGACAGTGCGATTAGGAAAATCTTAGACGTGAATCTGAATTTATAATATGGAGATGAAATTATTGAATAGTGTTATTGCACGCCACCCTATGCGAAAACATATTTTTATTTAAAAAATAAAATTTCAATGAGTTTGCTCAAATGTTAGTAGACGCAGCTCAACAGATGGATGAATTGAAAAAATATGGATGTTCAAGCATACCTTATATGGTGAATGTGTAAAGTGTCCAATTAAACCATCCAGCGACAGACTTCTCAATAATGTTATTCCTCTGTGTTGCAATAAATTTAAAGATTATAAGCCCTGTAAATACCTAGACTTGCATATTTCCTTCTCTAAAATGTTCTCCATATCTGTTTTTATTTGTTAATATTTTAGTTTCATAAAAGTTCTCTCCTCGTGTTGTAACAGTCAGCGCGTTTGCCTATCATGCAAGAGGTCTCGGGGTCGAATCCCGACATGGTTGATATGAAACATTTACTTGAAACAGCGTTTTCATGCCATAACATTTCATAGTCCCTGGGCTGGTACCTGACGCGTAAGACTGGTCATCTTACCTTCATGTAACAAAAGTGATCAGATACGCTGCGATTGGTGTACCAGTGCAGTTTTCTATGCACCATTAGGCGCGGAAAGGGAATTATGATGAAAAAAAAATTTTTGAAATACATTTTTGTCATAAATATCTTAGAAAATATTTCTTTTGTAAATATATTTTTTTTTATAGCGCAAATTTGAAAGGACGTCCTTTTAAAATGGCAAAATCGTATAATTTATTTATATTTTATCTGACTACACCCATTCACAGAATGACTTTGTTAGAAATCTTTTTATGAAACTTCCAGATTCCGCATTCAAATATTTAATTTAAAGATATTTTTTCCAGCCCTCGAGAATAGTTTGATATTGATTAATTCATCACTTGAAAAAACAACATGTCAAAAATTGTCTTAAGTTATTTTGAACAATATCTCTGATGCTATCATTTCCCCTTTCGATCATTGGGATGTGAACTGCATAACTTAATATTTATCCAAAATCTTTCTCAGAAATCCTTCGTCAAGTCATTGTCTCAACTCTCCACTGACTTCGTTACCAATACACCAACCGCTTGACCAGGTACAACTAAATTGCATTCACATGCATACGCTTTACTTTTATCGCTAGATAAAAATACTGTATTGTAGCATATTTTACAACAAACAGTAAATAATCCGAATACTCACGACCTTAAAAAAAAAAAAAATTACAATAAACATAAATGATAGAACAGAATATTAAAAAAATTAGGCATAATTACATAAAAATGAAATATATATTAATAGTAAACAAAAAAATCTCACAAAGGCATGGCCTGTTCGTGGGTATACAAGAAAATGTTAATGAATTTTTGCTCCTATAATATATAATGGACAGTTATAATATTTATGAGTAACATAAGAAAGAAAAAATAAGACATTCTGCAAAAGATAATATGATTTTTTTATAGTAATTAAAAAATGAAATAAAAAATATATTAAAAAAAAACACAAAAATATTCCTTATCATTAAAGTAGGGCAACAAAATAAATCATAGAAAAAAAGAGTTCATATCATTAGTTTGAATTCAGGATAGTGCATGTTTTTTAAAAGAATGAAAATTTTGAAAGTTTGTCATCAATGAAATATTATCAGTAAAAAAGGAATTTAAAATTTTTGGGCCTATAAAATATGCATGTCTCTGTGCGAGCCTCGATTTACAATGTGGTATTTCTAACCCACGATTCCTTCTTTGACTTGATCTTTTTGAATTACTTATAAATAAATTTTGGTTCTTAAATGGGATTTTGAGTATTATTAAATTAAAATCTATAACCTACTTCCACTATCTATTAAAACAATTAGTAATGAGAAAATGTTTAAAAAGGCAATAAATCACATTTGAGAATAAACAAAGAAGACTAACCTAAAAAACAAAAATAATTAACAGATATTGACAGTTTTAAAAACAAGGTATTTAGTACATCTATATTATTTATATTACAAAACACACAATGAAAATAACAAAAACCTAATTTAAGCTATACACTTGTGGAGCAGTTGATTCAATATTGGTATAGGCGAATGAGACAATCCATTTTACTTCTACCTAGCTCCACTATCCATTTTTTATAGCCTTTTTAAACATTTTCTCGTTACTAATTGTTTTAATAGATAGTGGACGTAGGTTATAGGTTTTAATTGAATAATACTCAAAATCCCTTTGTCCGAAAGTTGTATTAGTTTGTATTTGTTTAAGTTGTCTATGTGTTGAGGATCTAGTTATTATATTATTTTTATGTGATGTATTGTGGGGGTTATGTCTTTCATTTGAGTAAGAGTAGAGTAGAATAAACGGGAGTAAATTATTACTTCGATTTCAGACTTCTACATTCTCTACTCTAAATTGTTCTCCATCTCTGTTGTAATATGTTAATATAATAAATATTCAAATGGTGAATTCTGTCATTATATATAGAAATTTGGACAAACTCGAAATATGGTTCATTTTATTATTTGCTTCAATAAAATATTTCGTTTT
The DNA here is from genome assembly GCF_059751315.1 of Micrasema longulum. Lineage (NCBI taxonomy): Eukaryota > Metazoa > Arthropoda > Insecta > Trichoptera > Brachycentridae > Micrasema > Micrasema longulum. The sequence goes on from NW_028278417.1 coordinate 345,400, forward strand.
AAAAGACCGCCAAACCATTTTTCTTTATTGGCCCATTTCTCAAGTGTTTTTACGGGATCGTGTTGCAATGTCGTTGCGTCGTTTGATCAAATACACATGAACATTATATTGAATATCAAAAGGAAATAAGAGCGGAATATTTTAGCGTTTTATTGGAGTCTTTGTTAAAAAATGGTCACAAACGCCACAATATTTTATTATTATTACATAACCTGCAACGAGTTTACAAGAATTTTACCACAAAAACGAGTTGGCAATAAAATTGTCGATTACTTCATCTTTTTGATATTCATCACATGAATTTTCAAATATCGTGCGAACTGCGTCAATAAAGAACATACTTAACTTATTGTTTATATAAAATAAAATATTTTATTGAAACAGTAAGTTGACAAAACTGAATTTCACTCCATAGGGAACTGTCAGGATTGAAAAATATTACATCTCAAAAGGAAACCTCCCTAGCTGACGTAAAATTAACTAACTGGCATAAAAATAAAAAAAAATAAATATAACTTTTGGGTGGAATAATTTCAAATGAATCTCACCCACGTATTTAACTCTTAAAATACCGTGGTAAATAATCCCTTTGCGCGCGGTGATGTAACATCGTGTTACCACAAGCAAAACACGGAATATTCGAAAGCTCAGACATTTGAAAAAAAAAACATGGAGATACTCAGTTTATTAATTCTTTTTCCATAATTAATTTAATTTAGCCCTGTTATAGCAAAAAAAAATCATAAATTCGCCGCTCATAAATCACCCCCATCACTGTCAACAACCGACTGCATTTGTTTCACACAACACCAGCTACGGCGGCTACAGAACAGCGTCTCTGTCTTCCTTTTTATGTGTTCTATCTTCGTGCGCCCTCCAATACAGATGTATTGCTGTATTTACGGACATGATTCTTCGGGCAGCAAGGTTAAATATTTTTTATATTGAAATCCAGCACATTTATATAAATTTTACTTCCCAAATCGGATGTTAAAATGTCCATTTGAAGATTTAAAAAAATATAACTTCATCATTTTAAAGAATAAGAGAGATATTCAAGTCTTGTATCGTATGTATAATGCGTCATCACAGCCCCACGAGAGTTAAAGCAGTTTTGCTTCACAAAAGTCAACGGGTCGAAGATTTGAGGAAAAATTTAGACTTCCATATTCCCTTCTCCTAAATGTTTTCCGTCTCTGTTGCAATAAATATTTTGCGTTACTTAATTTTGTATACTCAATAAGGAAGTTCAGTGGTTTTAAAAAAAAAGTTTTTTAAGACTGAAACTAACCTCAACATATTTTATTTTTCGAAATTTTTATGTATCGTATTATCAGAGTTATAATTTTTTAAAGTTTTGCATTTTCGAAATCACTTCGCATGTGACGTCTCAAGTCCCCTTCTTCTCGATGAGTTCTGCGGATTGGTCAGTTAGCTTTCCTTTAACCGAAAATCTACAACTCTCTTATCATTGGTTGATTCGAAAGAACTAGTCAAAGTATTTCCTTTTTAATGAAATCTATTTTATTATCTTTTTCGTATATTTTCAAGAAACTTCGCTATATAATTTAATACTTTAATTTTAAGAATACATTTTTATATCGAATTTCCCGTAGGGCTGAACTTCTTTATTACTAAGCTATTTCCTAGTCTCGCCGCAATGATACATTATATTTTCGGAGTACCTAATTAAATAAAAAGTGAGAGATATAATTAATCAACTTCTCTAAAAAGCAATACAATTTTTTACATTTTATGATACATTAGACAGTGTTTTAAATTAAGAATAGTATAATTTATATGTAAATTTTATTTACTGTAATTTTTTAACATAATATTTTGAGAAAGGCTATTCAGTATTAAACTTATTTCAATATTATTTTAGATATTTTTTAATATAATATTAAAAGCTATTTTTTGTTAAAGACGCCTTTTCATTTGGAAATGAAAAAGCGTTTTTATAAACACTAAGATTTTTAAAATTGCATATTTTTCCAGTTTCTAATTGCTGTAAATAAGAATGTTAATTCCATTTTAATAGTTTTACGCTTAATACTGATTTCAGGGCTGTGAGAATAAATATTAGTTTGTAATACTACCCTGGTGATTATGTGCTACAGTCTTCATTAAACATAATCTCTACTCTGGCCAACGAACAGTTTTTAACCGGTTTGAACTCTTATTTTTTTTAGTAAAAGGTTTTTAAAACGTTTATCAAAAGCTTCGACCACACAAAGATAGATTCACGAATGCATGCTTATTTTGAGGAATAATGCAAATTAATTCTCGATTTTTTTTTTATGATTATTAAAATTTGGCGTCTAAGTCGTTTATGATCCCTTCATAACAAATAAGTGCATTGTGTTGAACATAGAAAATTACCAGGAACACATATCAACATCAGGTATGCGGGCGTCACGGAACGAACACGATCTTCTGAGGGTGGAATTCGCGCTAACAAACCTATGACCTCTTCATGCATTCCGGGTAGACAGAATAAACCTGACTTCACGTATCATCTGTCGTTGTCTCAATTATATTATTTTAATGTGCATTTATTTTTTATTCCATGTAAAAAAATATTTGAGCTGTTCACAACAGTGCTGGTCTGTGAAATTTAACACTGCTTGGATTTATCATTAAAAAAATATTCGTTTAAGTAGGTATTAAAAAAATAAAATTAACTCTGATAAGCTCATTAATTTTAGAATATTATATTTTATTAATTTTGTGTAAAATAAATCCATGTTTTTAGTTTCGAGTATCGCTCGGTATGTAGTATACATAAAAGAAATAATTTCTCATAAAACGATTTTCCATTCCCGATACCATCTCGTTTATTCTGCGCTCCCGATAGCTGAAGGAGTACGGCACCCAACACAGCGTGTTCGTCGTGCATTCCGGAACATTGCCGACAATCACGAGCGGGATCCGAACCCGTAACTCGTGAGTGATGAGCCGATCACGTGTGCCACTGAGCCACGGATAGACCGACGGGCGGGGTTCGTGTCTAGTAGGAGCTATCAGTACCGCAATCCAGGATTGCTCGCTCATCTGGTTAGATTTACAATAGATGACCTCCTCGATCGAATAACGCCCTGGTATTTATTACTAAAGAAAATGTACCTACGACCAAACGGTATTTCTTTTTCCAAGTTCTGTGTTACATACCTAAAAGATTGTGATTTTCAAAACCTTTCAGTAAATTGGTAATGTGTTTTTTTTTTTGGTTTTATTCCAAATGTTAGCAACAAGTGCCATTGACACAAAATAACAATCCAATATGGCGCTCCCAGACACTGTGTATTTACTGTTAACCCGAATATATAACAGATTATTCGTAATAGTGCAGATTTTGCTAGCTTTCAATTATTTTATCGATCGTGACATTTCATCTAAGTATTACCCGCTCGTATAATAATCGCATCGGAAACTTTTCAATCGGTGTAAGACTTCTTCGCCAACATACTCGCCCGATACTTACAAGAGAACAGCGGTACGGCCGCAATAAATACGCTGCAGGTAACAAAAACAGCGCTCAAACATTTTCGAGATCGAATCCGCCGATAAAGCTCTCTCTCAAACAATGTTCGAATGGCGGGCTCAAGTTTAACCCGGGTGTATAGAGACTTCGTGTGAAAATTGCGAGAGGAACTTGTAGCCGGCACTCTTCCTTATCATAAGTTTCGCGCGTTCTCTTAACTTCGTCGATACCTAACGTTGAGGTAATTTTGTATTTCTGCATAAGATTTATACCTCCATGTACGTGATTATCTCTTGATTAAGTATTTGGTGTAAATATGAAGTAGTGGGTGCGAGCGAGTGAACCTGTTTTCTGGCTTTTTCTCTTTCTTTCTTTATATTTGCGTGTGATGTGCATGTACCCGGGATATGCATGTCTGCAGGTAGTTATAGAATTCTGATATAATATAATGAATTAAACTCGATTCAATAATGGAAGACCTTTAGTAATTTTACTTTGTGTATAATAATTGATTGTTGGATGTATCTACAGAATTAATGATCGGGTTGTGGTCCTGTGGCTAGTGTCTCGGACTCACGGACCAAAGGTCTGTGGTTCGAATCCCACTCTACCCCAACTTGATTCCATTTTCTAATAGTGAGTTATTTACAACTCGTTGAAAATGGCCCTCAAAATTAAATATTTGGATAAATCATAAGAACGCAAATATTTCTTTTATATTAAAAAAAAAAATATTTTTTTAATAAATTTTAAAAATGTTGATATTTTTATGGTTTCGTTTAACTCAACTCAAACATTCATAAAAATTTAAAATATTTACCAAATTTATTTGCTTTTTTTATTATGGAATATAAATTTCATTATACGTTTATGTACGAAACTAATTATAATACTCTTCATTATAAATGTTGTTTTATTCATATGATTAAACACCTTCTCATGTGAACTAGGAAAACAGCTCAAAACAAGTAAAATGGCTTATTGTGTGTCGGCTTTCTCAACGAAAAAAATATTTTAATATTTATAATTTAATGATAGTAACCAAACATTTTCTTTGTGTTGAATCACAATTAGTGATTTTACACAAAGAAAATATTAAGTTTTATTATTTATCATATAAAATCACTAAGTCAACTCTTTAAATATTAATTTTAGCTCTCTAAGTACCTTTTTTTCGATGTGAATTTTGCGTTTTCTTCATGCGAAAAAAGGTAACCAAATTTGTAAACCGTGTAAATTTCAGTAAAGTGTTTAAGTGGTTATTTTTTATCTTCAACATTCTGTGTGAAAAAACTCCTCAGAATCTCTGTGTGGTAACCTGAGGTTAGGAAATGATCGCCTGATAATGACTCAATCAAAAATTATATGTGTATTTTGCTTAGTTATCTAATAAGATGACATCTGTTTCTATCGAATGAATGTTTTATAAGTTTGTATCAGGGTGCTCGATATTTAGTCATTTTTGGAGATCCTTATGGTCAATATATTTATTAAAAACATCTAATTTACCTAAATATGTGAAACATATTTTTTTTCTTATGTTTTAAGTTTATTTTACTTGGAGGTTACAAAAAATCTTGGTAACTATAGTTGCCGAGATATTAATTAATTATGTGCAATTTGCAACACCGGGTACATCAAAGGAACGGGTTGGTAAAAAATGTTTAGTTGAATTTTTTCTCAATTCAAAACAAATAATATGATAAGTAGTGCCCATTATCGGAGAGAAATTGGAGAGAAAAATAACATATATCTCTATAAATGAGTTTGGTAATATTTAATTATGTCATATGTAGTATGATTACTCCTAATTTTCTAATAAATCTGTCAAGATGGCGGCGTGAAAAGCGCCACGTTCCATCGAGCATTTTTCCGCCGGGTATCGGTTATTACAGGCCGCGTGGGACAATGGCGGCGATGGTATCTCACTGTTGGTTACCGAGATATCGCACTATCTGGCGGCCATCTCGCTACACATCTAGCCGTGTTTTGGCCGCTGTCTGACGAATATCGTATCGGACCTTTTGTCTGCCAATCGCCATTGTGTTCTTCCAAAACAGAGGTGATCGCTTTTCGACAAGTCGCCTTACAGTAATCGAATATTTTCCGTTTCAATTTGTCTAATAAATTTATTTGTATTCTTTTATTATTCCGGTTTCTTTAATTCCAACGAATCGTACCTATAAATAATAATCATTAAAACGCTTTCAATCTAAAGCTGTCAACAGATCTTGACTTCTGGTGACATGGTTGGAAACATGAAAAGAAATTGATTGCATCAGAAATGGGACATCACTTATAGTATTAAGTATTTTTAATACGCAAATAAGGTCCATCTCAGTTCTTCGTTTTTCCAATGAAGACAAATTAAGGGATGCTCTATTGTAAAATAGGAATAATTACCCCTTTGCAATCCGAGCAACCATGCCTTTTTTATAGAAAACGGTGTTGTATAGACTCGATTTGTTCGAAAATGTGTATATTTGGATGAAAATTTAAAGTATCTCAGTCAGTAACCTATAATTGAACACGTTCAGAAAAAAAACCTATATTTGATCTATTTTTCATACTGAAAACATAACTTTACTATGTAGATAAAATTGAAGATAAATGTTGACTTTCCATTGTAATACGGGCCCTGGTTCTTGATGTATCGGGCCATTAGAAAGATGAATACACTTTTACATCCTCATGTTTAAACGGTAATATCCTCCCGAAGATTCAGCATCTTTTGTAAAATAAAGCATCACATTCCCATAAAATGTGTTTACATATTTCATCATTTGAACTTGCATCTATCAATAAGTTTCAAAAAGGTTTATTCTAGCAAAGTGTTTATTCTATTAGCTGTGTTCAATGATTTATACTTTTATTCAGCTTATCTACGTGAATTTCCATATGGATTAAAAACATATATTGTTATATTAAGTAATATTCCGTTATTTTTATTGTTGTGTACAGTTCATAGTTCATTGATTTTCTGATGACATTATTTTCTTTTTTTCAGAGATCATTCACGCTCATTCTGCAAGCCATTGATGACTACAACTCTACTGACCCTGGTAAGATATGCTTTACATCCCTAATTAACCACTAGTATCTTTAAAATTGTATACTTTCTAACTGTCAATAGATATGATAACTTTATGTTAAAAATAAACTCAAAGAGCTCGTTTTATTTTCATTTAAATTGCACGTAATTTATTTTACCTGTAAATAGTATTAGTCATCTCTAAACAATGTGTTAAATTAATGCACTCATCATCAAGGCCATCTTTTTCATAAGGGCATGTGGGACGAGCCCAGGGTCCTCAGCCTGACAGAGGCTTCGAAATTCCAAAATGACCCAGTTCTCAAAGCTCCCACCTCTGTGTACTTAAGGACCCCAGGAAAATAAGATAATCAGTCTTATGGTTAAATTGTTTTAAATTTTGTTGAGATTTCGATAGTATTAAATTCAATATGTTGAGAAATGGACGAGGTGTGTAGAATACCTCGTTCTAGGAGGGGGAAAATTAGAATAATGGACTGCATTGTTGGGGAAGGAAGGTTGCAGGTTGAAGTTAGGTTGGAACCTGGCTGGTGAAGCTGGAGATCATGAGACGCTGGCACAGCTAGTTTGATGAATGATTTCTTAAGCAACTTCACTTGTTTGACGGTAGATTAGTACTGCAATTTTTTTAAAAATATTTTCTTGAAACATGCAGTCAACGATGATTAAATTACATCATAAAGATATTGTTTAAAGATAGACCAGTAAAATTTCTAAATGAAAATCACACAAATCAAATTATGGTTAAAATGTGTCCGTGCGTATATATATATATATGTAAAGGGGTGTGTTTGTGTGTATAAAACTAAGTGTAAGGGTGCGTTTGTGTGTATTTGTATGAGAGTAAGTGTTCAGGTGTGTGTAAGCGTGAGCATCATTAAAAAGCGAGTGAGAGCGTATCGCAGCCAGATAGAATGAGTCTTAATTTATTTAAAAATTAATTAAGAGGCATGTTAAATATATCAATAGATGAAAAAAAGAATTATAGTTTGAGCAAGAACGATAGAGGAAAGAGCGTTGTGCATAGTTAGGTGCCCTAGACTGGCAGATGGAATAATGCAAATAATAATGTTGTTTCCGGTACACGTAGAATTATTGTTGCGTGGAGTGCGCTAGGAAAGACGGGAAGGTAGATATGGATTTGGTTGAGAGTTGGTCCGAATACAATACTTAAATGCACGGTTTTTTAGAATGTTGTATATCAAACTTTGGATGACTTTCCATGAAATAGTTTTTTTGATAAACGTAAAATTGCGTACCACAAAGAATGTTTTTTTTATTGATGTATTGTTTATTGGACAAGATTATTAAAAATAAAATTTAAAAAAACATTTCTAAATAATTATTATAGCTTGTTTGTTAAGACAGTGTAGCTGACTATGTATTTTTCATTGCGATATATATTTGGGAGTAAGTAATTCGAACTAAGCCGATTGTCGAGGTTTAACACAAATCACGATAATTTTTATTTTTTGGCCTTTATAAAAACGGTGTGGCCATAAATACGACGCGTTGTCATAACAATGTCCACGATGTGTCCATTCGCATATTGGCGAGTATGGGGTTTATTTATGGGACATCTTGCCCTGTGGTATTAAGTTCATTTTCCGGTCGTCTGTCCTCGCAATAAATCCAAATAAACAGTCCTTACTACTCGCGTCCATTCCATAATCCTTTGTCGTACAATACGCTTTGCTTCGCGCGCTAATAATCTTTATAAATGGGCGGCTTCTGTACCAGTTGTGCATTTCCAACAATAATGGAGTCATCGATGTGATTTTAACTAATAATAATATTATTGCATCTAAATAACAGCTCCGTGAGTTATTATTCTCCTATTTTCTCTATTCGTAATGCATTTCTGTATCCGCAAACGCAGATTTGCAATAACTCTTTGATAACATCAATTAATTATCATGTAATACATAAATATTTCTCAGTGGAAATATTGCGAGATGTTTGAAAAACGTGTAATGATGAAGTGGTTTTTTTTAAAAAATATTTTTTGATAAACTATCAAATAAAGTAAATTTAAGTTTTGTAATTTTGAAATTACTCCGCCAGTGACGTCAGTTCTGTCGGTGAATTCTGCCGATTGGTAAGTTAGCTTTCCGAAAATTGGAAATCTATCACTACACTATTGTTGGTTGATTCCGAAAACTTGTAACGTTATTTTATTTATTTATTCAAATACAAAAATTCCATTTCATTGGGTTGAACATATTTAAACTTTGAGTAAAAACCTGTGTTGAGCTGAAATGTTTTACTTAAAAATTAAATATTAAATAATATCTACTAAAGTTTTTCATTCAAATTCAAAGTAATTCATTTTTATAAAAAAAAAATAATTCTTTATCCATTTTCGAGATACTTCGCCGTACAAATATTTGCTCTTATTTTCACCGCCTTTAATAAAACATTTTTTATGTCCAATTTTCTGTAGCACTTAATTTCCTCATTGAGAACGCATTTAACATTATTTGATATAGCTTTCATTACTTAGAGTAATGAAAAAATGCTAAGAAATCAATGGTGAATTTATGAATAATTATTGTATTTACGTATCTATACAATAATAATTATACCCCGTCAGTAAAAATAATTATAAAGCCAAAAAAACAATATTAAAAACCGCTTGATTTCAATCATGGTAAAAAAGCGAATATTGTAAAAAAATATATTTATTCTTCATCAAATCATTTGAGGTTATTTTTGTTGACAGAGATAAAGCGCTTATTTCTAAAGGACATAATATAAATATATGTAGATATTTATACGAATGGAACTTCCACTGGGTGGAAGAATGGAATCGAAATGAAAAAAAAGTGAATTTTACACAATAATCACTTCAACTAGCCAATAACAGGTCATGAGCCCTGTAAATGCCTAGACTTCCATATTCCCTTCTTCAAAAAGGTCACCATCTCCCTTGATAGACTCCGCCGTGGCGCAGTTGGTTAAGCGGCCGACAGCGAAACACGCGTCGCGGGTTTTATTTCTGCCAGCTGAAAGAAAAAGATCCAAGAAAGGTTTTTTTCTTAATGGGTCTGGGCATTGTGGTGTATTTTCCATATCATCCAGCAAGGCTCTAAAATCGAGGCTTTGCGGATTGGGTTATTAATTTTTTTACCAATAAAATACAATAATGATCGAAAAAAACGGTTATCATAACAAAGTCTACTCTTTCTTATTTATTTAAAATAGTTTAAAAAGTAATGAGTGATAAAATAAATCACTGAAATTACTTGGCTTCATTAACAGAATATCCTCTGATTTTACTAATGTCCGTACAATCAAAACTCTTTATTGCTCAACTGTTCGCCCTCTTCTTGAATATGCCTCAGTGGTCTGGTCTCCATTCTATGTCAATCGCATAAATCACATTGAATCAGTCCAACATCGCTTGCTTCGAAAAATAGCGTGGATGCTTGGACTAGAGAGAGATAATTATTCTTATGCTGAAATAGAGTCAATGTTAAATATTTCTAGTCTACAAAAACGTAGACCTAATATTGACTACATATATATGTTCGGCATACTAAATGGTATAATCGATGTTCCATCATTACTGGGACAAGTAAAATTCAATATTCCGACTCGTAGATTGAGAAACAATGAAGTACTGTTCATCGATCAGCATAGAACAAACTATTCCCTAAATTCTCCAATGACCCGCCTTTGTCGTATTGTTAACTCAAGACAGGATCTGGACTTTTTTGGTTTAAGTTTACAACGATTTAAACGAGCACTAAATAAATAGTCCAGATCTTGTCTCGATGTCCCTTATGTTTGTCAATGCTTCTTTCTTTTTTCTTTAAATGTTTTAAACTATTCTTTTATTGTAATATTTAAACCTTATAAATTGTATACATGGACAATGTCCGTTAATAAATAAATAAATAAAAGTACAAAAATTAAATAAAGAGTATATGAGTATATATGAATACTAAAGAAGAAATAAAGTAAAAAATATTCTTTCAAAATTAAATTTATTAATTTAGGGACAAACAAAATATGTTTTATATTATTATCAAAACGTATTTAACATTATTTTTATTAAACTTTCTTTTATTTAATTTTTTTTTTTTTCTTCACAGAAGAGAGTCACCTGATCGAGGAAGCCAATTACTCTGGTATCATCGTTCCTTCTGCCGAGTGGCATACTCTGGAATGGCGAGGAGGCTCTGGCGGTTCCAGGATAGCATACCGGGTGCGGGTCCGCTGTGACCCCAACTATTACAATGCCACGTGCACAAAGTTCTGCAGACCCAGAGACGACGCCTTCGGCCACCACACGTGTGGACCGGATGGAGATAAAAAGTGTCTACCGGGCTGGAGAGGAGACACGTGCGAAAAAGGTGAATGAAACTAATTTTTAAATATTTATTCATTTTAAATGAAATTATAATCATTTTAAAAGGACTGGAAGTGTCATCTAAATTATTATACTCTATTGTTATTTATTAATAGCATAGTAATATTATTTGATTGAATTACATTTTGTGAAAAATCTTCCTCGAGATGTGGCTACCATGCACAAAGTTTCGGGTTTGATTCCGGTATTCCCTGCAATATTTACTTAAACTGGGATGGGAATATCTTGAGTCTTAAGTTATTTAACGAACTTGTTCAAACTGTGCAAGTTCGTCGTCACAATCAGAACCAAAGATTTCAAAGACCACATTTTAAAACTGAAAACTCACCAGCAGCAGAATCTGGACGAAGGTGTCTGTCGTGGGGGGCGGGGAGCACTTTTTTGTTGATTTTGATTTAAATCACCCCATTATTTCACATTCTAAAAAGTCAGCAATAATAAAACTACACAAATCTGACTATCTAATGTTTATTTGATCGATGTTCTGAATCTTATTTCAAGACCATTACCTCTTCCCGAATGTGTTGATTGGTCTGTGAAGTAATCCTCTTCGCCGACCTCCCAGTATAATCTGCTTCCCCGTCCGTGTAATTCCGTTCAGCTACGGGATGTAATCACCGTGTAAGGAGAACAGTATCGTCTCATCAGATCTGGTCTCCTGGTACAATGCGCCGCACGAATATTGAATGATTCGTCCATTAAGCGATTATCCGCCTAATGAATATAGGCTCCACTATCCGCGAGCACGAAATATGCATTTGTCGCTTTTTTATTAGACAGATTGAAAGGTATAATGCCACAAATTAAATAATCATCGTATAACAAAGCCATTTTGTTAGGTCAAAAATATATCAGGCTCGTAAAATTTTTTTTTCGGGTTTAGATTTAGATGTTACGCTGAGTTTACTGTCCACTTTCTATAATATACGTAGTATCTATCTTGTATCTATTATATTATTAATTTGTTCCATGTAGGTGTTTATTCCATTTAGATTGTCTCGTGTAAAGTGGCGATAAGTTCAATCTGAAGCAATTAAATCCTATTAATACAAAACGGCGGTAATAAATTATTCAAGGCGCGACAGCAAATAGTTGGAAAATGTTATAGGGATGGTTGAAATGCAGATGTGAGAGTCGAAAGCTTCCAACGTGATCAGGAGCGCATACTTGTATAAAGACTATGTGTTCGGGAGGAATATTTACGTACCAGCGTATCGCTTTAATTTAAATTAATTCCGCATTTGTTGGTCGGGATCGTGACCGGAGCGTAAGCCTCATTACTCCGGCTCTACCGTGTTGCCCCTTCTTGATTTGCTGTTCTCCTGATAAGTGCGACATCTCTTTGATAGCGCTTATTCGGGAAGTGTCGTCAACTGTCTCCGTCTGTAGCCCTGGTTTCTTTGTAGGCTTTGTGCTACTCTGTACTGAATCTTCGGTCACTTCCGTCTTTTGTGGAACAACCAACAATATTCAGCATTACTTAGACAACCTTATTTGAATTTTCTTAAAATCATTGGTTCGTCCTGGATACGATGTTTGTGTATCTAGCATGGGGCGGTGCCGGTTGATGCGCGCTGTCCTCCCAAGTAACGTGGCTTACCGCATAGAACACGACACGCAATTACCGCGCTGACAAGTGCGACACCCGACCCACCTCCTGTCAGCACTACTCGCCTGGTACAACACAGCCTTATTTTGCATTCACCTATTAGCATACAAATTAATTTTCCGTCAAATATCGCGAATAACAAAAACCTGGTTTAATAGATACCATGAGATTTCTCGTTATAGATACTTTTTTTTGTTGTGTAGTGTACTTTGAAATAACTTTTTTATAACAATGTTCAACAAAATAAGAAACTACTGCACAGTACAGTTGTGAAACTAAACAAAATAAAATATTTTTTTTGCCGATTTTAGCCAAAATTTTATGGATTTAAAATCCAAAAAAAATTCGTTTCTTTATAAAGTTAAATTTTGCTAATGAACAATGCCCCTTTAAAAACGTCAGGTTATGTTTGGGGACCTAGATTTTTTGCCATATTTGAATAAATATTATTTACACCCACTATTGGTGAATAATAAGGGAGATATATAATAGTAATCTGTTTTATTTCTTTTAGCTGTCTGCAAACCCGGATGTCATCCCGTTCATGGAAAATGTGATAGATCCGGAGAATGCGAGTAAGTACCTCAAATGAAAATATTTAAAAATGAATATTGAATGCTTTTCACGATGCAACATGTTACGATATCATACAAGGAACCATCCGTTAAATTAAATTATATTATAAACGCAAACCAGTTAAGTTTGGCAAGAAGCAGGTAATCGGAATGTCGCTACCTTCGCATTTCACAGCCAAAAGCGCACAAAGTAATACTCTTTAATCGAGTGAACCTTCTTTACGGTTCAATGTAGCGATATTATGCCGTGAAAGTGTCCCTACAGGTAATCTCACCTGGCAAGTTAGTACCGAAACATCGCGGTACCTGTTGCAGAAGTGTGCACAGGTCGAGGAGAATTCCCGGCATAATTCCGCACTAAAAATTCAATTAAACCGCAGAATCGAGTGGAGAGTGCGTGCTTCCGTGCTTGTGTTAGACGTAATTAATTCCTTTGTGCAGTGACAACACTGAAATACGGCCGCTTACCGCGCCACTGACCATTTATCGATTACCGGCCATCGGCCCATGTTCTCTTTAGATCCCTAAATAAACCAGTATTTAAAGTTTTCTAACAAACTATTTTTTTTCTATTTATTTCTTCATTTATAAATGGACACTGTCCATGTATATAATTTACAGGGTTTAAATATTACAATAAAAGAATAGTTAAAAACATTTTTAAAAAAAGAAAAAAAGCATTGACAAACATAAGGGACATCGATAAAAGATCTGGACTATTTATTTAGTGCTCGTTTAAATCGCTGTAAACCCAAATCAAAAAAGTCCAGATCTTGTCTTGAGTTAACAATACGACAAAGGCGGGTCATTGGAGAATAAGGGCAAAGTTTGTTGTATGCTGATCGATGAACAGTACTTCATTGTTTCTCAACCTACGAGTCGGAATATTGAATTTTACTTGTCCCAGTAATGATGGGACATCGATTATACTATTTGCTATGCCGAACATATATATGGAATCAATATTAGTTCTACGTTTTTGTAGACTAGAAATATTTTACATTGACTATATCAGCATAAGAATAATTACCTATCTCTAGTTCAAGCATCCACGCTACTTTTTGAAGCAAGCGATGTTGGACAATGTAATGCAATGTGATTTATGCGATTGACATAGAATAGAGACCACGGAGTCATATTCTAGAAGAGGGCGAACAGTTGACCAATAAAGAGTTTTGATTGTACGGACATCAGTAAAAGCAGAGGATATTCTGTTAATGAAGCCAATTAATTTATATAATTATTTTAGTAAAAAATTTAATAAATAGTATTTGTTACTATATTACTCTGTTCTTATTACGAGATAGTCAATAAAAACAAACAAACATCGAACCATCACGCTATTTCCCCTCAATTAATATTCTCCCACAGTATTTACATACATACCTCGCTTCCTCTACATTCATACATCTTCTCATGCACGCGCGCTGATTATTCCGAAATATCGTCGGGGATATTGCAATACCGCGTAGCTATTAATGGATTTTTTTGGCTGGGGATCTGAAAAAGCGTTCTGATACATTACTTTATCAACCAAAAATACACTGAAATATCAGAAAAACTGTTATCACTTCCATTAAAAACCGCATAATTTATTTCAGTAATACATGTTTGTTAAAAAAGTAAGATTACGCAGCATTGCAGTATCACCAACGATATGACATGTCCATCTTGTATTTGATAATGGTATGTCTTTCTCAGTTTTCCTAGAAATAGTAGAAATTATTGAGAACTAATTTTATTTTATTTTATTTTTTTATTTATTTTTGCACCACAACAGGCCAGAATGCCCAATTACAGTGGTAAATTACATCACAGAACACCCAGGCTTGAGAAAAATCTTATTTAAATTTTTGTGTTCTCACCGGGAATCGAACCCGGAACCTTCCGTGCGTGAGTCAAGCGACCACTACACCACGGAGGCCGCCAATAATGTTAAATAATGCGAACAGGGTGTTAATGACATGTTTCTATCGGCATATTAAAGCTTGCGCCCTGTAAAAAAATAATTTAATATTCAATAGCAATATTAAAAACGAGTATTTTTATTCAATTTTCCACTTGAAATAAATATGCACCTTCTCTTTTATTTGTTTAATTTTACGTCAGATTTTTTTTTCCTTTTTTAATATTTTTAATTTTCTTTTAAAACTCTTTCGGGTTTTAAACGGTTCATTAGTTATTTTAAATCGAAGTGCCCCCTTACAATTTATTACATAAATTAGAAATGAAGATGTACGTATCTACATGAAGTACTTTTAAATGGCTTCGGTTATAACAATTGCACAAACGTAATTACTTTATTATTAAGGGAAATAACGTGAAACCACGATATCTACAACACAAGTTAAAGTCGTCAAGTTACGTGAATCAGTTCATAGTATTATTCCTGTATTAATTATTCTATCTTTAAACTGTTATTATAAATCACAACGAAGCAGGCTTGATTGCAAAATAGCTCGATAGAATCGCCGCTCAGACGCGTTCGGAATACTAAACGTCCGTGAGAATCGCTTCATATGAAGCTGAATTTATAATCAAAGACCAAACAATAAATTGGGTGTGGACAGACGACTGTGACTGCTTTCATCTTCCCGGGATATTCCAATTAAATCTTTACCTGAAGTTATATGAACTGCATAACCAACTTCTAGTACTTTCTAGTACTCGCAAAGCCTATCGACCCACAACAATTAGCGAGAAATTGTCCGCAATATTATAGCTGCTTTCTTCAGTTATGAACTATACATACCTATATTAACTGCACCTTATCTTGCAAAGAACACAGTCATCATCTTAATTGTAGCTTACAGTATTTTAATAATAGTTTTCAGTAAGTTAGATAAGCATGTTACTCTCAATAATGAATCTCTCTGAAACTTAAGAGTATAAGTTCTGCAGTACAGACGATAAAACATATTTACACATGTTACGAGAATGTGACGCATAAGCCTTGTCTTGTTAATCTTAATGTTTCAAATGCGTATTTTAAATATTTGTTTAAGAACTAAACCAAAAATAAACGCGGTGTTTCGGGGTCAAACAGCAAAACTTCAGAGGAACATTCCTCGTGGTAAACATAAAAAAAAACTAAAAAAAAATCTTTGAAAAACTTTTTTTTATGAAATAAATAAATTATTATAATTTAAAAATTGAGAAAATCCTTTATGTCTCGGACAAGCATTTCTTCCACAAACCTCTACCCAACCGCTTTCCTAATACGCGGCCGGTATATCGTTTGTTGGTCAAATACGTTTGTAATTTATTTTTTGATTTAAAAAATATGATTCATCATAAAAAAAGTTCTTCTAAAGCTTCGCGGTAGGGCTCTGAAAAACACAAGTCAATAGTGATTATTTCACCGGATACATTCAATATGGATCAAGTACCAATCGATTTGCAATGAAATTACAATAATAAAATACATCTATTAATTTTTCGAGTTTATCCCAATATTTGCTGACTAAAACTGAATTTTAAACACATTTCATCAGAAATGGATTACATTTTTAAGAACGGAATATGTTAGTTTAGTGTCATTGGCTGGTTTAAGTTACCGCTTTTCGCACTGTGTATCATTAACCATTCTGTGTATGTTTAAAAATGCTTTTTTCTTTAATTATTCGATCTCTCGTTTATGTTTAAAAATATATTATTAACCCTTTTTTAGCATGTATCCTATGGGATACATATGATCTTCTTTATTCTCATAACTAAACACGAGTTAAACATCATTAAGTTTAAACTGCTAAGCCGTATTTTCTTTTTTAAAAGAATTATCACTATTCTTAATAAACTTTGAATTACACAAAAAAAATGTTTCGAATTCTGAAGCCTTTTCAACCGTCAAATGCGTAAAAAAAAATTTGTTTTGCCAAGATAAGGCTTAAATAACTTTAAATATTTAAATTTATTTCAACAGAGAGAGAAAACATTTTTGAGAAGGAAATATGGAAGTCTAGGCATTTACAGGGCTTACCTGCCATTGGCTGGTTTAAATGGCCACTTTACACACTGTGTAACATTGACCATTCTGCTTATGTTTGAACATCCACATTTCCTCAACTCTTCCATCTGTTGACTATTGTGAAGTAAAAGAGCTGAAACCTTTATTGTGTGGGTGAGATTTCTCCGGCTGGACCAAATCACCTACAAGGCAACGCTTGGAAACAATTTTCCAATTTTTATACTTCTTCTTTTACCATGTAGTTAATTCAACAATGTTTGAGTTAACTACCTGGTTTCTCTGTTGAAATAAATTTTAATATGAATAACTCCCTAGCTAGGAAATCCAGCCAGTCTGCAAGCATTTGGACATACTCAAACATTGTTGAACTTTAAATATCCTCATTATTTTTACCGCTATTTTATTATGCGTAGTAAATCTGAAAATGAATTTTCAACAACGGTAGTTTTCGTAAAGCTTAACATTATCGAACGCGTAAAAAACCATTAATTAATTAAAATTGGATCAAAGCATATCTAATTGAACCTTGACGAAAATATACAACTTAGGCACACTGTATTACAACATGTTAATGTATCAACACTTAATTATTAAATTAAGTTCTGCGTTTAACAATTAATTTAATGTAATTTAAAATATATAAATACTGATACTCGTATAAAGTGTAAATTCCCTGTCCCTAGTAGTTTTAATCTTATTTTATTGCATTCACATTGCAAAATGAAATAAAATTAATTTAGTATTCGGAATTTAGTACGTGGACCTTAAAATATAATGTACCCGCTCATATAAACAACGCACAAGGTGTATTATTTTTTTATTTGTAAAAATAAAATAAAGTGTTCAGTAGACTCAAATCAGTGTTTGATTTCTAATTATAAGTTTAAATATGGAGTTCTACAAAATAAACACCAAATCAATCAATCAATCAATCAATCAATCAATGCATGTCAAGTATTTGTGTACTGTGACTTTATTTAAAAATAAAATAAAATGTTTTAAAATGAAGCGTAAGACTGATCACCTTACTTTCCATGTAACAAAAATAATTTAGATACGCTGCAATTAAAGTGCCAACCCAGTGCTCTATGCATCACTGTGTGCGGACAAGGAAATGATGCTAGCGAAATGCATATAGAGTATCTTATAATAGCTACTGGCTACGTGCCGCTTACACGTGGACTATACAATATTATTTTGTCCTAGGACTCGACCATTGCGCGTTGTTCACGTGTCAACAGCAATTCGTAGGGCAAAACATTGTTCAGAAATATTGTCGCGGAGATAGACGGGCAGCCTGTCTCCGTGGAACAATGATTACCTCTAACACCGCGCACGGCCAGATTGTCCTCGTGTGAACGCGCACGGACAGGACCGTATGACCGGATTTTTTCTGACGAAAATGGAGTCGGAAAAAATATGTTTTTATTATTTTGTTCGTACTTTAACAATTCCAATACGTTTGGTATAAAAGAAATAGTATTTTTCGTGAACTCGCTCGTAATCAACGCCGACGTGAATTCATTTTTGCAGCGCTCCTGCGTGAACTGCGGCCGAATTTTTATATTATCCCAGCGTTCCGTCCTGCACGGTCAAGGCTGTTCACGGAGCTGGGACAAGACAATATTGTCATGTTTGTTTTATTGTCAACGTGTAAACCACTGGCGGCTCCTGACCAAAAACATTGGTAGCGCATTTCTTTACATTCTGTCAACTTGTATATTATTAAGTTCAATAATATTATAATAATATGATAGGTCTGACGTGATAAACGAGCAATAGTATGACAGCCCGCACATCGGAACCAGAAACGCTAAATGCGCCTAACTTAATACGCACGTTATAGTTGACTAAATTCGTACTAATGGCACGTCATTACGCATGTTCAAAGTGACATTACAAACGAATTTCAAATCTGCGCATGCGTTGGCAATGTCCAGAATATGTGTATTATCTTCTCCCTCTAACGCACAATTCATCGGTATGAAGCATTGTTTGTCTCGCTCAAATGACGATTTTAGAAGATATGATATTTTTCTTACAAATTTAGGGTAAAAGATTGTGCAAAACAGAATATGCTCTGGGACGATTGCGCATGCGTAGACAAAATGAGAAAATCGTCCGCTAGGGTCGATTTCGCTAGATCTTTTGGCGCTTGTATTGAAAATTGTGATGTTTACGTGTATTAAATTGCAATCGAATCCCTGTTTCTTTCTATCTATTTATAACATATTTTTACTATCAATAAAATTACTAATTTATTTACACAAACTTTTACTTGGCAGTGCACTGCACTTATGCACATACTAAGGAACCGCCTCTGGTGTAAACGATACTTTATTGCTTATAAATATGTCGAATGTGCAAAGCTAAAATATATAATAATAAAGTGTTATTGGCATTCATCATATGAACGGTCTGTTGTTAATCAAATGGACCAAAATGTCTTATCAAATATTTTATTTATATGTCGATCCAACATGGACATATAATTTTTACAAAATAAACATGCTCAAAGATGCATTAAAACGAGATCAAGGGTTTAATTAAATTAAACGAACGAGCAAAGCTAATTAATGTGTGATTCTGCGACTGTTTTCACACCTTAAAACCTATAAACAGACATTCCCATCGTAATGTGTTAATTATTTTGTGCTTCAATCACAAAATGGCCTAATTAAATTTATAGCTTATAAATGCTAAAGCCGTGAAGGCGTAATAATAGAAAGCACGTTTTATAGCTATCATGCAATTGATTGAAACTCAAAACAAATAATAACCACGGCTCGTTTTGATTACATTTTTAATTGAAGGCTTCAGCAAACGGCTTATTAAATTCAGTTTACAATCTTTGATAATTGTACATTTTATATCTTTCATACAGACGGTTATTACGAACTTGTAATGAACTAGAATGGGAATTACTTCTGATCCAGAAATGTACCCATAATAATGCCTTAAAACATTATTTAAATCATTCTTTGTATGCATAAGCAAGGCCAATTCAGAATGCGAATTCGTTGATTTTTATGTGAAACTTTGTCGCCTTACGTCAATGGGCAGTGGACATGAAACACATCTGTACGACATTTTATGTTACATGATAAAAATAATTAACATCGTACATTTTCGCCAAAGGATTTCTTTTACTTTCTACTACTACGTCTACCGAATTCTTAATACTGTCAAATATGCCATTGTTTAGACTGTCCAGAATTCCTGGTATTGGTTTTTGAGGCGCCATTATTATTCAATGAATAAAACTCTCGACTTTTGTAACGTGTTATTTTCAAATTAATATAATCAGACGTAAGCAACGTGAAAACGATAAAATGTTTACCTTTTTCCGGTTAAAATATAACATTCACAATTAGATTATGACACTAAAAAAATCTCTATTTAAATTTTCACAGAGTAGTATTTTAGATATTATAAACCGCCATAAAAGATGCGCAGAAAATTAATCTATCAACAAAAAAACTTTTACAACAATAACTCTGCCTGTGTTTTCAATACGTTCATCATTATCATTAAAGCACTCTCCTGTCCAATGGTGAACATACCTCCCCGTAAGATCTCCACGTTTTCCTATCCTGGACTAACAGCATTCAACCAGTTTCTGCAACCCGTCTTATGTCATCAGACCACCATGGCTGAGGCCTGTCGATGCTTTTTCTGCATGTTCAGAGTCGCCATTTTCGGAATTGTTTTAGTGCTTCTACAATCAGTGGTTCTAGCTTTATGACCAGCCTAGCTTAATTTCTAGTAAGCAACCCCGTGGACCAAATCAGTGAAATCTTGTCCGTGCATTGTTTATTTTGTCTCTTTCAATAAAACTATAAATGATTTATCTGGGAGAATCTGGTGTGGTTTTCTCTGATTTTAACAACAACACAAATCAACGGAGAAGAGTGTCCTTTTATTAGTTTGATAAAGTTTTTTTTTAGTTGTATTATTTTATGAATTTATTATGTTTAGTTTTCATATACATTAAAGTAAACTAATAAATTAAAAGTTACTGCAAATAAATTAAATAAATATAACGCATTGAAGCCAGTACTGTCATACAGGAAGCCGTAAAAGATGATTGAGCTTTCGAAATAAAATTTACTAATGTATTTTTAAATATCTGATCACTTGAAAAAAAAATATCGGTGTTTTTTTTTATTGTATTTTTTTCATTGCATTTTACAAAAGTTAAACATAAGTTACAAAAACAAACTATTACGTAAACAAAAAAAATCCTTTAATTTGTTTGATTTATATTATTGTACATCATAAAAAAGTGATTGGGATGTAATAAAAATTTAACATAAAATTTATCAACTTAAAATACAAACACAAGTAAATTTAAGCTATAAAATGTTTAAAAATTTGTTTTAATCAAACCAGGAAATTAAATTGAGAATTAACTATACAATGTGCCCCAAAGATTTGGAAAATACAAGAAGACAGATATATTTAAAGTTTTTAAATTATAGCATAAAAATACTCTGTATTAGAATTGAATTAATGTGAAAATAATATATCTGAGTTGATAATTTAAAATATCAACCGCAACTGACTGAACCACCCTTCCCAGTATAAAATTATGTATCACTTGCCGCACAATTTCTTACAACATGACCCAGCGCAGCGATCCATTGACGTTTTTAAAATTTACCACCTCACACAAGACAACTAATTAATAAAATACCTTGGGAGATTCACTATTTCGTTTTCGGTATTCGTAAAACCAAAAATAACACAATACGTAAAGTAGAATAATCTCATAATAAGCTCTTATTAGTGTTAAGATGACAGGCGCGTACAGGGACGCTCGTTCACTTACATAGTTTTGGTATTATGGTTTGAATGAAGGCCATCAGTCCGGACTATTGGCTCGGTCTCCAAATGCCTTTAATCCGGAGGCACCTTCGGTATTCATCGTCGGAGATTATAGATCGGGGTTCTGGGAATTAATAACATATTCATTACTGGCTTGTGGCTTCCGCCCGATCCCCTCTCATGGATGCTAATTAATACAAGTTATTTGTGGTTTTCGTACTTCCACAAGAACGCCATCACGTTTTGTATACTACAGGCCTGGGCAAACTGCGACCCGCGGGCTGCAATCTTTTTTCTGAAAAATGTGTGTTTTTTCTGCCTTTTAAACTTAAGAAGAAATAATTTAATATCACCGAATGTATCGACTTACTAATATAGATCTATATGGAGAGCGGTCACAGAGAGGAGAGGTATTGAGACTTCGTAAACTGATACACTGCAGAGACATTAAGTGCTAGTGTTATCATAAAGGTAGTATGTTCTTTCGACAGGAATAAAAATAATAAACAATTATTTATTTTTATAATGCATTCTTCACTAGGAAATCCCGTGCCAAAAAATAAATTTCACAAGTTTTTTGACCAAATACTTTTTTACCATATTTTCATATGTGCACAATGTACAGACTCCGCTAACACTATCTCCAACTAACTACAAAATTAACATCTGAAATACAAAAAAATGTTAAAAGATGTAAATTGGTTCCATTTGTTTAGTAAATAATAGTCTTTATCGATATTATTCCTGGCCGATTACCTTTCTTTTCCATCCTTCCCTTGACTCATCCTTATGATACCTACCTTATATCAAGATAGAACATATACAATATTAGAAGATTTGGATTTAAAACAAAACACACTTTTTTTACATTACATAAAAATTCTTGAATTTGTCCCGCGTTGTTGTAAAAATTATCATAAATCGTTACATAATTCATCGTGAATTTCATCATCCAGTCCCCAAAATTGAAGCACACTCTCATCGTATGAAAGGTAGGTCCATTTCCATGTTCCTTTCCTTTCTTCAAATATTTCCAACATTTTATAAAACTGGATAAAATGAGTTTTTTCGCTACAGTCCGCTTTTCTTTCACACCATTCTGCTCATTTAATTGTGGGAGATCATTTATTTTTTTATATTGAAATTCCTTTTTATGATAATAAATAGTATTTTACTTGCCGCCCGCCCTTTATTCAAAAAGTTTGCCCAAGTCTGGTATAATACATAATAACATTTGGTTATTTGTAGTCATCGGAAAAAATAACTCCACGGAGAATCACACTTTATTCTTTCATTCTCTCGGTTTTGCATGACGTTGAATTTACAAATACATTTTATTATTTCGTTTGAATTGGGTGTTAAAATAAGTTTTGTCACTTTTTTAAATTAAAAAATGAGCATCAAAGGAAAACAAAATGTTAAAGGTAAAAACGTCATCAAAAATAAAAAACCTTCTCTACAAAATATTGTGTTTGCTTTTACGTTAAACATATTATTTTATTTTATAACAAACTTTAATAATGGAATGAAAAATGGGCGAAAGTAAGCATTTTTGACGCCTATTTTCAAAAAAGATCACCTTTCAAATTAATATTATAATCTATGAAAATTATTTTCAGTTGAATAATATTTTAAGTACACGGATAAAATAAAATAAAAAAGTTGGACGTCTTCCTCAACTTGATTCAACCGCTTTACTGGAAGACTTCAACTTAATTTGACTTTTTTATTGACATGTTCTTATTAGATAAAATTACTAACTTACGTAAAAAACATTTTGTTCATTTATTTATTTATTAACGGCCGTAGCCAATTCGTACAAATTGTAAAACTTAGTTTAAAGATAAAATAAAACGTATATTTCATAAGTACCTATATATACGCGAAATACAAATTTAAAAAAAATTCTTCTCTCTATAGATCTTGCGATCTGTTCGGACAGGATATCAATCTTCGTCATGTGATGCAAACGTCCAAATTTCTCTCAATCTCTTTGGTGTTCGTCCTGGTGGTCGACGACCCTTTTGAGTCTCGTGCATCACGATCTTGGAAATCCTCGCTAGGTCCATCCTCTCATCGTGGTCTCTCCAGAAAAGCCTTCTTTGCCTTCTCCATCTCTCAATGTTCTTTATATTACTTATAGGTTCTGCAAATCTCTTCGTTGGGTATCACATTTCAAAATGCATTGGTTAATTAGATGGAATTAATACATCCGAGTGATGAACGAAAAAAGACCTGAAAATAATAAATATTGAATGTAAAATGGATAAGAACATAATAATTGAATGGTACTGGATGAAGAATGTCAAAAAAGGAAGTTTTGAGATAAAACTTTTTTAAGTTTTCAAACCTCTTGCACAGTTAAATAAATTTATAAATATAAAGGAATCTGCTTAATTTAAATAGCCCATACTATTTAATATTATCCAAAGTGGTTTTCATTAATACTGAATTTTCGTTTTTTTCCAGTATTTAACTAACACCCATCTTTTATCTCCAACAACATAATAGAAAGTAGAAACATATATATCATGAAAGAATATCAAACTAAAAATTACAAAAATTACGTAAACGTCAATTTTAATCAATCATTATTAGTTTGAAACACATAAAAAATGACATCCGTCATTTGTATCCTGTACCATTTAATTTTAGTTTATGTAAGAATTTTACAATATTATCCAGAATTTTTAAAACAGAAATGTGGAGATTTCGACACATATGTGCGCTGGGAATCGAACAACAATATTTTGAGTTTGTCTAAATATTTGTTAGTAGAGATATTCCCTTCTTTAAAATGTCGTCCATCTCTCTTGTAATATGCCTTGTACTGTACATTTACCTGTAAATGACTAATTTTATTATAAAGACTACAAGGCTTTGAATGTAAAATTTTATTTCAATGATAATTCTAGTAGTCGTCATGATACCCTTCTAGATAAACTACAACATACAGGAGTTAAGGGACAAGCTCTCAAAATATTTAAAAACTATCTACAAGGAAGAAAACAGTTTACTAAAATTGAAGAACACAAAAGTGAAATAACAACAATGCAATTCGGAGTACCTCAGGGATCAATATTAGGACCATTGTTTTATATAATATACATTAACGACATAATACACAGTGACATAATGGGAAAAAAAACAATGTATGCGGACGACTTAGGAATTTTATATGAAAACAAAAATGACATTGAAACTACTAAAACCATCAACAATGACGTGCAAAAACTATTAGAATGGACAAACAAAAACTTCTTAACACTAAATGCCAAGAAATGCAATATAATACATTTCGAAACAAAAAAGAAGAACCATAACATGAACATAAAAATAAACAACGAAACTCTTAAAGAACTAGAACATGTGACTTACCTAGGACTCACAATGGACAGACAATTAAAATGGACAAAACGCATAGACGGACTCACTAAAGTAATGGCATCAGTACATAGCCTCTTCTACAAAATTAAAGATTTTATACCAAGAAAGATAAAAATTATGATGTACGAAGCCTATGTCAAAAGTGAATTGAGTTACATGATCGCCTTCTGGGGAACTGGTAACAAGACAGACATAACAAGAATACAAAGACAACAAAATAAAATCCTTAAACTAACATACAACCTACCCTACCTGACCTCTACGACTGAACTGTACAAAAAAACACACCAGTTTGACATAAACTACTTGACTAAAATTGAGATCTTAAAAATTGTGCACAAAATAACACTGGCAAGCATACAAGACGACGACATAATATTAGCAAAAAATTCTTACATACACAAATATAACACCAGACAGCAACAACACTATCATATTGAAAAAGCAAAGACAAACACAGGACAGTCAAAAATACTACAAAATGGACTTAAACACTACAACGACTTACCTTACTACTTGAAAACTTTTACTGGAGACAAATTTAAAATCAATCTGAAAAAGCAAATGATGACTGAACTAACTAGACTAGACGAGACATAAAATGACTAGACAATATAAAATTTCTAATGTAACCCTAACGGGTTTTTGAAAATTGTAATAAAATAAAAAAATAAAAAATAACATGATGTTTTAATTATCTTTAGATGCCGTTTGGGGTGGAGAGGAGACTTCTGTGACCAGTGCCAACCATACCCTGGCTGTAAACACGGTTACTGTAACGGATCATCATGGCAGTGCATCTGTGATACAAACTGGGGAGGTATACTCTGTGATCAAGGTAAGATGTTCATTTTATTTAACAATCAACAGTGTTATCTAGAAAAACACATCTTGTCTACAAATGTTAAATATTGTTTTTGTGAAATTTGTTGGTGAAATTCTTTTTGGATAAGACCTACTTACTTATTAAAACTTACTCGGAAAGTTATATTCGACCAACTTACGTTGTATAAACTATCGAAAAATACAATAGGAATCCCTGATCTCCTTGAGAAACTGTTATATCGTGTGCCATCTAGACAGACAAGATAAAGAAGAATAAAGAATTAGAATGTTGTTTATGATACTGTTCTGATATTCTCGTATTGTTTCCACGTTTACTACATTGTTTTTCTCTAATTTATGTATAAATTTTAACGATATTATCTATTTGTCAAGGAACGTGTAAAATGTATGTTATTTATTTTATTTACTGAGTTTTATAGTTTTAAATAGTTCTTTGTCAAAAAACATTTCTTTTGAAAAAGTATGTTTTATGTACTGAATTATTTATTACATATACGAGTATGTATGTGTATATTTATTATATTAAAAAATAAATTCTTTGTTAAAAAATAAACGTATTCCTCGGCACGGGATTTCCAAGTGAGGAATACATTATAATCAAATCATGTATATTGATTATCAATTAAATACTTTTAAAAGAAAAAAATGCTGTCCGATATTGATTCTTCTTGCTGTTCCAGAATAAATAAATAATCAACCTTTGCATACTGTACTCTCATATTCTCGTTTTTTCAACGCCTTTTAGACAAAACCCACTCAATATTTTTTTACAGAAGTGTTAAACCTGGCTTAACTATTTTCTCAAATTTGTTTCAACCCAAACATTGTCTCGTAATCCGGTCCATAGACATTTGATATTCTCAATAACTCCCACACAGAGACGGCTTAGTAAATAATATTCATAGTGAATTATTATGAAACACCCGTATGTGTGTGTGTGTGTGTACTTCATTAATCAAAATATCGTTTGACTAATTCAAAATGATTACTCTCCGAGTCTTTGTTAATTTTAATGTCCGGACAATTAAAAAAATCTCGTTATGTACATATTTTAAATATTAAATGTACCATAGCGACACCTATAGCGTAAGTATACCCTAGAGCATGTACATGGTATGACCATGGAATTGGTTTCAATATATCATCATCATTCCCTTTCCGCACCTAATGGTGCTTAGTGCACCACATTGGTACACCAATCGCAGTGGATCTTGATCATTTTTGTTACATGACGGTCAGATGATCAGTCTTACGCTACAGGTATTAGTCCAGGGACTATGAGTTATTCAAATGTGCAAACATCTTTTTTCAATAAATATTTCATATAAATCACCTTGGGAATCGCACCCGAGACCTCTTGCATGGTAGTCAAACGCGCTGACCATTACACCACGAGGCCGACTATAGTATATAATATATTGTGTCGTTGTTTGTTTTGTTTGTATTACTACGTTCTTCTTCCTTTTAAGAAATGAGAAAAAAGTTATTGTACTGACCATGTGTATTTGATTGATCAAAAATTGACAATACTGCTGTGAGGATTTCAATGAAAGCTTTTAAAGTTTCTATGTTATGTTATTTTCGCGGTTTGATTATAAAAAAATACAACGTTTTTGTTTAATTAGTTTTAAAAAATTGATCGTTAAAATGTGAAACTGAAGTAAGACTTTAGTCTTTAAAGACAGTTTCGAGAAATTGGTGGGTGCTTTCATTGTATGTAATATGCGATTTTATCACTCATTCATTTCAATGTACCGAAAAGGACAACTCGGCAAACCTACCAATACTGTGGCAATAATACTTCGACGTCATATGGTAAAAATGCAGTCATTAATAGACTTCACACTCTAGGCAATAGGAACCAAGATGTTGGTGACTCATTGCACGCGAAGTTTAGTACATATAGGAGAAGCTAGTAGGTACATAATAGTAATTCAAAAATATTTAAACTAATATATATATTTGCAACTAATATATAAAAGGCACTAAGTGCCATTTATTTCAATAAAATAAAAAATATAATAATTATATGATACTTTCATTTGTCATCCTTATGGTCGGCCTCGTGGTGTAGTGGTCAGCGTGTTTGCTTACCGTGCAAGAGGTCTTGGGTCCGATTCTCACTATGTTGACATGAAATATTTATTTAATAAGATGAATACTAGAATTTTTCGTAGTCCCTGGACTGGCGCCTGAAATCAATTTTAAATAAATATTTCATGCCAACAATGTCGGAAATCGAACCCTAGACCTCTTGCATGGTAACGCGCTGACCACTACACGACGAGGCCGACAGTATGTACATTGCGAGCTAGCAACGCGTTCTCTACTCCTTAGAGAGCGTTTAGAATCGTACTACTACTAAATTTCGATACCAGCATCTCGAGTCTCGATAATGAAAATGTCTCGAGACAGGTGCGAGTGGCTTAATTTTAGTGGTTCTAATATTATCGGCAATCTCTGCACAAACATGGACGATGGTCGCTGTAATTTATTAATTGCCTCAATTAAGGTAGACGCAGGGAAACAGTGTTTTGTTCCGCACAAATCACAACTCATAATTACAACCGCCATGTTAATTAGTTGGCCGTCTTAATGATTAATTCGTGACAACGTTATTGGTCACGTTTCCAGCAACTTCGGGAAGCTTTCGGTCTCAAACCGCCATTATGTACTCCATATCCTATGGCCGATGCCCTTAATTGAAACAAAACGACAAAGATGGAATAATTTCCTTGTGAATTTTATTAATTATTTACGTATTATTCATATAAATTACGAAACAAAGGCGCTGTTAACCCGTCAAATTTAATGTAAACTAACCTCTATAATTTATTCACTCGAGCTTACAACAATAAATGTACTTAGAAAAAATAGCAAGAAAAAATTTCTGTAAGCATTTTGTACAAATTTTACTGCCGTCTGTATTCTTTTTGTTTCTTTGCAAATCAAGTTATAAATCATACACACATTGTAAATTTAAACATTGTGGGAGTATTCGCAAATAGTAAAATATACTAGTTCGACTATAAAAAAATATATGTAGATTGGTATGCTTTACCATACCAAAATATCTGCTTCAAAATAATTATTGTGTTGTTTTTTTTTTTTCATTTTAACAGGCCAGGAAGTCCAATCACAAGTACAGAAAAGCCAGGCTTGAGAAAATCTCATTTGTTTTTTAAATCTCGTCGGGAATCAAACTTGGAACCGTCCGTGTGCAAGGCAAGATTCTTATCCATTACAACATCGGGGCCTCCAAAGCTGTTTGGTATCTATCCTTAGGGTGCACATCAACAAAAAAATTGTAGAATAATTTGTTAGTTACAAATACATAATCAGTATTTTTTAACCCTTTCACCCCGGGTTTTCATTCAAATATTCACGATTTTTTTTGAAAGATTTATTTATTCTCTTACCTGCTGAAATTCAAAAGCGATGAGTTTATTTTTTAATTACTGGAACCCCTAAGCATGTCCATTTTTTATAAACGTCGGTAATTAGCAATACACAGAAAAGTTTATATAAAACACACAAAATACGTTTTTCAACTTTGACAGCTGGCTGGTTTGGCTCAGCTGGCTTGTTTTGGCTGGTTTGTTTGTTTTCGAGCGAATTCCTGTAGTCTGAAAATGAATTCATTTTGAATTATTAAAGATTTAAAAAAGCATTATAAGTACAAAAAAACTAATATTTCCTTTAGTACACACATAATAACAAATACTTGTTATAATAACAGGAATTAATTCAGGTCTAAAAGAGTTAAACATTTTCGCTTTACATGTTCCACTAAAAGAATCTATTTATCCCAATACAAGATTTAAAAAAAAAATCAAGTTATTTTTCAGTTCTTTAGTCTTTATTTCTTTTTTTCAAAAACATTTTGTTCAATTTTACGAAAAATTTGTATTTTATTATTATTTATATTTAATTATTTACTTATTTATTTCGCTGTTTTAAAATTTACGGAGGTTTTTGTTTTAGGTCCCAACTAGCTAGGAATTTCGTGTGTTTAGGCAGGACCTTTTTTAATGTGTTTTTTTGACGATTTTGAGATGTTCAAACATAGGCGGAATGGTGAATGTTACACAGTGTGTAAAGTGGCCTCTTAAACCAGCCAACCACAGGTTACAAGCTCTGTAGATGCCTAGACTTCTATATTACCTCTTCTAAAATGTTCTCGTCTCTGTTGTAATTTGTTAATATAAAAGAACAACAAAAACTCATTTATAATTCTAGCAAGTCAGAAAATTAATTTAAAAACAATGAATTGTACATGTTGTAAACAAAAAAAATTGTAAATAAAATACAATTTGTTACATTATAATTATTGTTATTTATTCTGATCTTTCTGAACGACTGAATTCAACAATTTTATTTTTGTACTGATTCCAACTATCACGAATGTAACAAGGCAGATGCGTCAGTTGGATTATTGTATTGATAATCATAGTAATACAAAGTGTAAATTCATCTCACGAACGATTGCTCCCGGGTTTAAATATTGTCAGAATAAAATGTTAATCCTCTTTACCTTATTTGAGAGAGGA
Organism: Micrasema longulum; assembly: GCF_059751315.1. Taxonomy (NCBI): domain Eukaryota; kingdom Metazoa; phylum Arthropoda; class Insecta; order Trichoptera; family Brachycentridae; genus Micrasema; species Micrasema longulum. The sequence goes on from NW_028278417.1 coordinate 376,072, forward strand.
GTGAACGCTTTGGGTGACTTGTACGAATGTATTCAATATACATCAAATATGTTTTGAATGATCCAATCAGAATTATCGAAAGGTTTCATTGAACCGAAATACATCTGTATATAAAACATTCTGCATCCTAATAGAACTATTATCTTATCTAAAACATTTCCCATTACCTATATATATTATTAACGTGGTTTTAAATCACTTCCATATTCCCTTCTCAAAAATGTTTCCCTCTGTTGCAACAAATAAAGATCTAAATAGCTCCTTAGGGAGGAAATCCAGCCTGTCTGCAAACTTTTATAAATATTCAAAACATTATTAAATTAACTTACTCTTTACAACTCCTTGGTGCGAAGTAGACTCGAGAGTGGCTCGATGATTTGGGGGCCACATGAACTGAAGTACTCTCTTATGATAGAGAAAATCTAAAAGAAGTTTCTGAGATATCTCTACATGAGAGAGTGCGGGTATTATCCTTGGCTCTACCCGACCGAGTTTCTCCAGGGTATGCTTGGCTACAACCGTTTAGAGACTAGAAGGAATGTGTATTTGACTACACATTTTTATCGATTGTTGCGCGGTATGATCGATAATTCTGAAATTATGATGAGCATTGGTTTGTATGTTCCTGATAATTACCTAAGACAGCGTCAGCATAGATTGTTTCATATTCCGATATTCAGGACCAACCTGCCCATGGTTATGCCTGTTGGAAGGGCTACCGCTATGCTAAACAACATCGCTCTGGATATTAATCAGTTCCATGTATCCGAAGGGGTTTTCCGGAGCAGGATTCTTCGACTACTTTGACATGAGTCTCTTTCGTGTATTTATTTTTCTTTTTTATAATATGTACGTATTCAATATATTTTTGTAATGTATATGTTATATTTAAAATAAATAAATTGAAATTGAAATTGAAATAATACTGGTATAAGAATAATTATAAACATTGGGAAATTGTTTTCAGGCGTTGCCTTGTAGGTAAATTGGTTCAGCAGGATGAATCTCATGCACGCAATAAAAGTTTCAGCTCCTTTACTTTACAATAGTCAACAGATGGAAGAGTTGAGGAAATGTGGATGTTTAAACACGGCTAGAATGGTGTATTCAGTTTCAGTGCTGCAGAGCAGCGTTTATTTTATAATTAAAAAATACATATAAGAATTTGTTACCTACTAAGTCTAAAGACTTTTCTGTGGGACACATTAAAAAAAAAATTATGACAGGTTTATATTACTTTTATTTTATTTATATTTTACAGATTTATTTATAAACAGGCACTATAAAGTATCTAGAAGATATTTCTTCAGTTCTTTTTTTTTCATTTGAAGATTTTTCATGTTAATGATGGTTTGTGGGAGATCATTGAACAATCTTGGAACAACGCAATTTAATGTGCGCTCTCCGAAGTAATTTACACAATGTGTAAAGTGGTCACTTAAACCAGCTAATTACAATTACACTTAATATCGATAAAACGAAATATCTGAAATTTTGTATTAATAATAATTCTCTTCCAAGCAATACGCTTAATCTAGGAATTTACTGTGATATCTCCCTTCTTAAAAATGTTGTCTTTCTCTGTTGCAACAAATTCAAATGTTTTTAAATCACTTTATACAAAACAGGGAGCCGATATCCAACACTATCTTCATCGGTACGTTTCGAGACGGTATATGGTCAAAGCACCAGTAAATGACCATTGGTTAATAAAGCACAATATAATAAGAAATGCTACATGTTTCTAGTCAAAAAACTTTTAGCACTTGAAACTATGACAAAAGCAGTAGGCGGACACATCTTTTGGTATGAAACAAATCTATGAGTTTTGAACTGTGAGTTGTCAAAAGGTAATAGTGCGTCTTCACGTTATTGTTCTGAGATTGATAGTGTTTTTATAAGGGAAGGTGTGGTAAGTGTGCGGCGGCCTCCGTGGTGTAGTGGTCAAGATGCTTGACACGCACGGAAGGTTCCGGGTTCGATTCCCGGTGAGAACACAAAAATTAAAATTTGATTTTTCTCAAGCCTGGTTGTTCTGTAATGTAATTCACCACTGTAATTGGGCCTCCTGGCCTGTTGTGGTGCAAAAAAATGAAATGAAAAAAAAAAAGTGTTTTATTTGATGCTATTTCTTATGCAATGCTTTGAATATATCCATATTCTAATGTGTTAGGGTGTTTTATAATGTTATAATGTAACTAAATCTGAATATTATTTTTACTGGGGTAGTAGTGGTCATTCACTGGTGATTCTGCTTTTTTTTTAGAGTAATATTAGTTTTAATTGTAATACTCGTATTTCAATAAAAAAGTAAAATTACTTAGAAAAGTCGATGTGTTTTTTATTGTTTTCTTTTATTTTGTAAATAATAAAATTTATACCTCTAATGTGGATTTCACTATAAGCTGAACCTTAAACGGTCATTCTTTGGTGCTTTGACCCTACTTAACTTTTCTACTATTTACCTCGAAATTACGAAGCCGGCTTTATATGTTTTTAGGAATTATTTTTCAGTGGTAACATTTCTTTCAATGTGTTGTCATTGCACCTTACGGCGCATGCGCATTAAAAAATAACTTATTTAAATTTGGAAAGCTGAATATAACATTTTTATGGCTTGCAATTATTTCAAAAAGTCTTGACTATGGTGCGGTAAAATAGCATCGGCTGTCAGTTCATTGAAAGAGTTCCTCTCGTAAATAAATTCCTTGGGGATAATTATTAATATTTATATTCCCCTAGTCATTTGGGAACATCCTAGCATTGTTCACTCCTCACTTGCGGTAATTCTCGCTTTAACCAAACTGTCCAAGAGTATAATAACTGAACCAAAGCAAATACATCAAGAGCATAAGCAATATGAATCACTATTGCTGCATTGCTTTTTTTCCATGCAAAAGAAAGAGAGATTGTATTTTTATCATACTCACAACCCTTGTACAATATTTTTTCACTGCCCTAATAACCAGATGTTACTAAATTCACTAAAATGTTGTATGCATTATGGTACCTACCCAATATAAAATATTATGTTTTTTTATTAAAATGAAAATCGATTTCTAACAACACAAACACCTTTTCTGTTTCTTTATTAATCATCTTACAAAATATTTTTTTCAAAGTTCAGCATTGAACATAGAACATAGATTTAATGGGATTATTAGATTGTGTTCAATTATCACATGAAATAATTAGGTTAATTTCTCGCAATTGCTCTAGATATTTTTTCGCGAGTATTTTTTATTTATAACTTCAGATATTTTAACGATTTCCATTTTATAATATAAATGTTTTATTTATTTCTAACTCACATGTTGAGCATTTATGAATGATCACTGGTATTGTTATGGTTAGTTTGTTTATGATTTATAATATAAAACTAGTATTAACTTCTATAACATCTAATTTCATATCAAAATTTATCGAGAATATATTTTTTCAATTATTAATGAAATTTCTTTTTCATGTTCAACTTGTACTCTTTTACTGTCCCAAAAATATAGTGTGTATGTGTAAATTGGATTAATTCAGTGTTTAGTTGCAAATTTCGCTGTATTTTTTATTTTTTAAATATTTTGACCGATTTATAAACTCGCAGAAATAGATTATTTTGTCAAGTACGTAATACTTTATACATTAACCTTTTTAATATCTCCTCCGATCAAAATGCATTACCATTAACAAACGTTTCAATTGTGTACCTCAGCTCTGTGACAATGGTAAAAAGTACTCCATCTCATGGATTATTTATGGGTCTCAGGAGTTACTGAACAATGGAATAGTTAGACCACTAAACCAAATTTGCAAACAGTAGGAAATCTATTCATATCATAGAGAATCCACCCTCTAAAGTGTAATGTTCCGTGTCAATGTTTTTCTAGTGTCGCTACTGTTTTTCAAACTTTCGTTGCATCATAATAAGTATTTATGTAAGCATTAATCCTTCGATTGAAATTTATTGCAACAGCCAGAGAAAACATTTTTAAGAAGGGAATATGAAAGTATACGTATTTACTGACCTATCATAGGCTGATTTTTTTATATTTTTTATTTATTTATTAATATTTTTTTACATACCAATGAAATACATATTAATAGTAAAAATAGTAAACAAAAAATCTCACAAAGGCATGGCCTGTTCGTGGGTATACAAGATTTAAATGTCTACTTTACGCACTGTGCAACATTCACCATTCTGTCACCATGTTTGAACATCGACATTTCTTCAACTCTTGCATCTGTTGACTTTTGTAAAGTAAAAGAGTTGAAACCTTTATTGATGAAGGTGAGATTCATCTGGCTTAATTATTTCACCTACCTGAACACTTTTCAGTTTTTATTCTTATTTTCATACCAGTGGGATAATTCAACAATATGTTGAGTTTTCTCTATTCCCCTCTCATTTTTTTTGTTCCTCTGTTAAAATTTATTTCAATATTGAATTATCCCTGGGGAGTAAAATCTACTAAAAATATTTTTGATGAATATTTCAAATTTATTTAATTCATAAACAATCCATTATTTTGTCCATTTCAATAAACACGAAACAATGAGTTATTTTAAAACTCTTTTATTCTGTATTTTAATGTTGGAATTACACGAGGAACAAATATTCAAAAAGTGATTTGCTGTTGAAAAAATCTTTCGCTTCATTTTCCGATATCTTTATTTCTGTGACAATTCACTTTCAGAGTATTTTCTCCTCACATACCAACCCCTTCAACCAAAAAGTCGCATTCAGATTTTTCAATTTTTTTTACGAAATCTTTGCCAGTTTATTTTTTTAAAACACACAACGCCTAGAACTTGTTTATTAAATTCATAAAAGACCGTTCTAATGATAATGATGATTTTGTATTCAAAAGACCTACAAAAGTTTGGAAATGTTTGTGTTCATAAACTATTTGATGACACTTGTCCTATAAGTGAATATAGGGCAGGGGCAGGGTGCTTACTCTTAACAATGTGGCATAAATTACACAAGGGTGCGAGTAGGCACACCCCTGTTCCTAGTTCTCAACAACTATAGTCGAACCGACAAGGGTGACACCCCTGTCTTCATTGACACTGTCAGTTTGATCAATTTGTGGATTATGTTTTTAATTCGGACAGAAGTTAAGTGATAAAAAAAACTTATTTTCTCAGTAATTTAACGATACATTTAAATATCGTATTTGCATTTTTTAACTTTATTTCCACCGTACAGTTTAAAGTAAATAAATGTACAAGTTCTCATGACAAAATCGCAGCTTCATTTCCATTATCAGTATTTACTCAAAATCCTTAACTTAGCCAACACTTTAAATATTTGTTTTTCCCCGTGCAACCATCGAAAAAACTACGAATATAATAATCTCCCTGTTCTTTCTTTATGAGTCAATGGCATTATTCTTAAATTTCATTTTTAACGTTTAAACGTAATTTTTGGTAAATAATTCTTATTTAAGTTGTTCATTTGAATTATTTTTTCTCTGTATTATATTTTAGTTCTTAAAATTACTCATATCTGTTTTTTATGACAATACTTTTAATTTTTATTATGTTTAAAGTACCAATAATATTTCTTTGGTAAATATATTTTATAAAGCTTTTTTCTCAACTTTGTATTTAATGAATCCAAAATCGACATATGGTCTATTGAAGCTTTGAATAATTAAGATTATTATTTGGGTTGATCAAGGAAACCTATAAAAAGTTGATTAAATTAATCCAAAGTTCTTTTCTGTACACAGGAAAACATTTTTAGGCAATTTGATGTATAGACTTAACTAAACGTATATGCAATTTGTCCACTTATAAATTTTTCGTCTATTATAAACAAATTTTATATTTTAGGTACCTTCTTCATGTTGTTAATAATATTTTTAGATGTATTAGTTAATATCTGTGTCTTGGATCTAAAAGAGCTAATGTCGGATTTTATTTTTTTTCCAAACATTTCAAAGAGGGTTGATGTCAATCAAAAAATATTTATTTATTTATTTACATAAATAAGTTAATTGTACATTATTTGAGACATAAGTCCCAACTCCGTTGGACTAAAAGTCCTGTGTTGAGATGGGACGAGCAATTAAATGACACAGACACATGAGTATATCACCGCAAATATAGGATGAGAGACACAAAAAATAATTTTGAAAAAACATATATGGCATATCAATATAGTAAACAGTAAACTCAAACATTCGGAAATACATATTTAACCATTTAAATACATAGACCTATACGATAGTGTATTTTTATTGATAATAGTTTCGAACAGTTTTTTATAACAACACAAAATACCTGTAAAATTACTCTCCTGTAATGGTTTGATTTACGACATTCGCTTTTATGACTTTTTACCCAAGCCACAGATATTTTGTCATGGATGAAAATATTACTGTACATAGATTTTTCTTATTCTTTTACAATTAAATAAATGACATTCATTTGTATTTTTTGAGTTTTTAGTTCTTAATTTCTTAATATTTTACATTCGATTAAAATCAGAAGATAGCCATTTTATAAATACTTGTTTATTTGCGGTTCCTCTTACCTCGTATTGTGATACACACAACCACAAAACGTGTCTACTCTCATATATACATAAAATACCACTATAGAATCTGGCCGAAATAAAGTCGTAACTCGAGTGGCATCGCTGATTGCTAAAAAATAATAAATGTATCGATTCTCTGGGAGGTCTTTTGTATTTCTCCAAGGGCGTACATCTGTCGGCTCCCGAAAGGGATGCTGCCTATCTATGTAGTACCTACTGAGCTCTGTATAAAAGAGTATTTTATTAAGGGGAGAGTCAGCGGAGTATTAAACGTGCAGTTTTACAGAATACATTACCTCTTTCACCAAATGAACAAAAAAACACTGCCAGGAATACCACAAGTTTTAAAAATTAAGTTTAAAATTATATTTAGTATTCTTTTTATATGGATTTTAATTAAAACACTATATATTTTGTTGTTTCATTTACAATTTTAGAAATATTTATTGAGTGAAAGTACAAATAACACCATAATGTTATTTAATCATAACTCCCTATTATTGTACTTTACATAATAAGAAATAAAATATCTTTAAAATATGTACCTGTGTCCAGGCATATCAAAAATACAGTTTCAGTGTTTCCGACTCGATGACTGCTCTTAGCTAAGAATCCTAGATTATGAAATCGAGTAAAGATAAATCCGTCTCGTTGTGAATTGGTTTTCGCGATCGCTTTCCATTATTGAGGTCGTGGGTTCGATTCCTGGGAGGGTGGACAAAAAACATTGATTTTAAAGCTGTTCAAACTGCAATCAATAATATTAAAAAATAAATAAAATAAAAATATAATTTATTGTTTTGGGAATGGCACCTGAAGCGTAAGACATATCACATAACCATCATGTATAAGATGATCGAAATACCCTGCGTTTGGTTAACCAATGCATCATTCCCCTATGCACCACTGGGAAAAGTAAATGATGATGATGAAAAATAACTATTAAATTGTTTTGCATTATTTTGTTTTATTTTCGAGGTAAACATTTTTTTAAAAATTAATTAAAGTATTCATTTTTGATAAAATGTAACGCAATGGTCAAAGCTCAAATTACCTGTGATATGAAATTGTATTTTTAATTCGATTCTATTCAGATGTTTTACTGACTTCTCCAGCTGCGTCCGATTCTTAAGTACTGTACAATAAACTGATATTTTTGTCGGTTTTATGCGTAACAACGCTGGCTGTGAATCTGATGACTCCCCCCTTAAACGTGTGTATTATAATGGCACCATAATGTATAATACCACTTGCACAAATGTTGCAAAAAACACTCGGCTCTGCATATATCAATGTTTTGTTCCTCCGATATTCGAACCACACTCGAACGTAATTCATACGAGATTCTGGCGGTTTTTACTGTCGCTGTTTGTCAATCTTAATCATATCGTTTCATTATAATTACCCCTATTACAAAATGATTTTTTTTTTATTTAAATTTTTTTATTAATAAAAAGTCTTTATTTAATAAAACACACACATTATTACAATATTTATACATTATAAAAAGAAAACAATGTATCAAAACATATTTTGTCCCGATAAACTATTAAATAATAGTTTGTCATCGGGTGCTCAGACATTAGTTTTAATTAGGAATCATATAAAAGTGTACAGACATAATACTGTATATATATAAAATAATGAAGATTTATTATTTTGTTTTTGATGCTTTAAAAAAATAAAAATACTATTAAGAAGATAGAAAAGAAAAAACTCAACAAAACCAGATAAAATGGTCTAAAATATGTTTTTTTAAAGTAGGAAAACAGAAAAAAATAATACAACTAAAATTAAAGAAAATCCATTTACTTGAATATATATAAATAGTGTGTGCTCATAAATGTAATCAAAACAAAATAAAACAAAGTAAATCGAAAATTTCTATTTATATCTACAGAAAAAAAATAATTTTAAAAAAAGTAAAATTAATATCTAAAAAAATTAAATAAAATAAGAAAGAAATAAAATAAAAGGTTAACCTAAGAAAATAACAAAAATGTATTCAATGAAAGATAAAAATACTGAGCTCAAGAATGTTTAAAAAAAGTAATAAATCAGTATAGGAACGTTTTGTTTACAGTGTCTACTAACCACTTTCTTTATAAAAACATAATTTTATTTTTATTATGACATGTTTTCAAGTCAAGTGGCAACATATTAAATATTTTTGGAACAATATAATCCAACGTACGTTGTCCATGTTTATATTTTAATTTTTGTGCTACTAGGCCATCAACAGATGTAAATCTTGTTCGATAGCTGTGTTCTAATTTATTTTTATACATCTAGGTAACATCTGTTGGATAATAATTTTGGTCCTTAAAATACCCTTAACTGGTAAAATATTTCATTATCACACATGAATGGAGATTTTGAATTATTATCAGATTATATTATTATACCTAATTGACATTGCCTACCGTTTTTCAGATTTATGATAACTGATAGTGTATATATAAAAATCAGCTTTTTTTATAAATATTCGTAAAAGTTTTATGTAACTAAAATGTAATTACTTTTAGACCGGCAAATTACCCCATTTCAAATTTAGACTAAACTTAGGTATCTGGGGGATCTCTATAAAGACTAAGTATTGAACAAAAATTTGTGGTAATAATTTAAAGTAATAAGTTGAACATGAAAGTGGCCGAAGCCAAATTTTTTTTTTTTTGATTTTGAAAAGAAATACAAGCATTTTAAATCACATGCATTTTTGTGACATTTTCTTATATTTATACGTAAAAATTTGCTTTCGGTAATACTGAAATACTTTAGTTGAAACCCTTTTTTTATAGAATTGTATTATCTTTTTTAAAAAAAGAAGATAACTTCGGTTGTAATATTTCATTTATAACAATATCTTATTTACAAACCATTAGACCTACCTTTATCGTTTTCGGCCACATTCATGTTCAACTTATTATCTTCAAATTATGACAACATATTTTTGTTCAATACTTAGTCTTTATTTAGATGCCAGATACCTAAGTTTAGTCTAAATTTGAAATGGCGTAATCTGCCGGTCTAAAAGTAATTATATTTTAGTTACATAAAACTTATAAGTATATTTTTTAACAGAAAAACCTTTAAAGGGTATTGTTTTTATCTAATTTATGTTTTTATATTTTTTTATTATAGCATGATTTTAAAAAAACATTCGTTTTAAAATGGAAAAATCGTATGATTTCCTAATTTTGCGTTCATTTTACCAGACTACAGCCTTAACTAAAGTAATAAAATTTAACACAAATTAAAATAATGACTATCGGAAAAAACTACCAAAAACCTGAGAGTGCCTATTTATTAGAAAAGAGATACTTAAATTATCCTTGATCGGTTTAGAAGTTATATATCCAATAGATTACAAAAAGTAAAAATTGGCAATGAACTAAGTGATGCTGCAGAGTTAGACTATGGTGTTCCCCAAGGAAGTACATTGGGACCGCTACTGTTCTTGGAATATATTGACGGACTTTGTAGGAGTGAATCTCTTGGAAAAATAATATCTTTCGCTGATGATACAGTATTAATATATAGTGCCCCAAATTGGGCAGAGGTTCATGACAAAGCTAACAAAGATATGATGAGGGTAAACAATTGGTTGAACGACAATTTGCTTACTCTCAATGCAGAAAAAACAAAGTTTATCTGTTTCAGCCCATCTTCGGTGGGACAACCAAACTCCGGGTATGAACTAAAATTACATCATTGCATAAATAATGTAAATTGTAAATGTACACTATTGGAAAATGTCACTAGTGTAAAATATTTGGGTTTAAAAATAGATAAATTTATGAGATGGAACCTACAAACTGAAGAAATTTCTAATAAAATAAAACGTTTGATTCATTTTTTCATACCTTTAAGAAATATACTAAGGATTAAAGAACTAAAACAATTGTATTATGGATTGGTAAATTCAATACTGACGTATGGTCTGATTGGCTGGGGAAGCTGCACTAAAACGACTATGGCTTCAGCAGCTATAGCTCAAAAATCAGTGTTAAGAGTTATATTAAAAAAACCATACCGATACCCGAGTGATTCGCTCTTCAAAGAATTTCAAGTGCTGGATATTCGTCAACAGTATATATTGAGGTCAGTAGCGGTCACACATCTCAACAGGGAAAAATACGCAAGGGTTTGTCATGTTCATAATACTAGACACTCCAATAAGGATCTGATTCTACAGAGAGGAGTCAATACTTTTTTAGCTCAAAGGCAGCAATATTATATAGGCCCGAGGGTATATAACCGTATCACAGCAAAAATAAAAAATATGTATGCTTACTGTTACTACTGAATTAATTTGTTGTATAAATAATTACTTGTATATTGCTGTAATAAATATGTAAAATAATATAAAAAAAAAAAATAAAGTTCAATACTCATAGTCTATAAAATCAATTTCGACTCTTTGAACGAACAAATCCAAGGGACCACAATAGCGACGTGCTTACCACAATAAATAATCAAATAACAAATTTAAATAATAGTGCTTAGCCAAAAATATTTGATAATTAAGAACATCATTCATTCCAATACCACTTACCTACCTACCCTGGTATTTTTTCTAAGAAATGGCAACCTCGACAATAACAAACAACAAAAAAAGAAAAATAAACACTGAACACGTAATGTGCAGGTGTGCATTTAAGATTCATACTTGTTTTTTGTGAAGTAAAATATTTCATGTTATTTTATTTTAGGTCTTGACGAAGAAACAGACATGTTTTGAAACCGGTCGGAATATCAAATACATTTATTGATTTTTCACAAAGAAAATACTTGATATATTATTTCACATGGAAAATCATAAAGTTATTAATTCAATCACCAATTTTCAAAATTACGTCGTATTTTTCTAGTATTTATTATTTTTGTAACAAATTGAGTTTCGTCACGTTGCTGTTTTTATTATTTTTTTTAGTATAAACCACCTTCTGTTCTTTCCATATTAGTTCATAGTAACGTTTCAATAATACAGGTACTCTTTAGATATATTTTTAGTAAATTCTTACTTCAATTTCCTTAATTAATTTGTTTATTCTATATTCCATTGATGGGAATTTCACTCTGAGACCATTTCCTGTTCGTCTTGAAAACTTGAAGTAAAGCAGGGTTCGGATCTCTGAACCGTGAGTCCACTACCACTGGACCACAATTCGTTTTGCATATTATTACATTGTACATACGTAGTACTCTTCCACTCGTATTGTAAAATAGGCTAAAATATGAATACACGGGTAACTTTTTTACGCAGTGATAAAAAAAAAATCTACGTATAATTTTTTAAATATTTTTTTTCCATACAGACACCATTTTTTTAATCAAACCCAGGACCTCAAGTATGGTAGGCGAATGCACCAACCACTAAAAAAGAGGCGGACTTATCCTCACTCGCTTTCTTGTCCTTAATATAAAATACTTGTCCAGAGTTCTGGTTCTATTTCACTCACAAAACTGTATTCTTCAGCCCTCCGGCACAAAGCACAGGATTTTTATTTAAAAAATATAATCAGTGAAAATATTTCATTATACTAATAAAATTAAACATTTTTATATTCTCGTTATTTACCCATATATTTCAATTTTCAGACCATTTCCTAAAAGTAGTAAATAATGAAATGAAATGAGGAAAAATGTAAATATTCTATACTTCTATGCAACGTATTTTTGTGGTGTGAACAATTTTATTTATGAATATTATTCGCTAAATAACCGTTTTTTAAATGCTTCATTACCTGAACGAATCATGTACGCAAGTTTTTATTATTAAATCAAAATAGGTTGCTTTAATGTCAGTAGCGGCTCCTAGGCCAAATCCGTTCCATTTGTAATGAGCTCTATCCTTGGTGGAAATATCAATTAATCAAGCTATTATTAGTCCAAAACGCCCGTCAGTATTAACAATATTTTTCTTATTGTTTCCTTTGACGTTTGGTCGAAATATGATCCAATTACGGGGCGAAGACGACCGTGAGCGCACCTTAAAAAGCGAAAGGATTTGTCCATCTGTTAGTGTGTCAGGCGAACAGAAAACACTGCTCAGTTGTTATGGCTTTCGCTGTCAGACACACCTCTACTGACTTCACCTGGACACGGAATGGACAGTCATCTGTTACTTGCACAAATACCATCAATGTATTGGTATTGTACACTCTGTCCTAAATTAATATAGACAAGATGCTTATTCTTGGTTTTGATATTTTATAAATATTATTTACATTTCCCAAACAATAACTATTATAAATCCATTTTCTTAGGCAAAGTATGCTGTGAGTTGCAATGTTTCAGGCGAATTATTGCAAGCGGACAAAAGCAACCTCTTGCTAGAGCATATAGGACATGCTCGGATGCACATGGGCTTGTTCCCTTTGGATCTGGAGGTCTTGCGACGATCCGAAAATTTCCCCTTAAAAAGCAAGCGTTCTTCTGTTATTGGTGGCGTCCGTCTTCTCCCAACTGAAGAACTGTCTCAATCGAAAAAAATAATAATTAAATCCTCTTCTTGGTGCTTGGCAATCGCGATGGGAATCTTCCCTTCAGGGAGGGTTACCTTTATTTTTTTTCCTTCAATCTGTCAACCCTTAAAATCTTCTTCGGTTATCCCCGATCTAACTACGCAGTTTTTATCAGGTCATGGTAAATTTAATCAAAAATGATTTGTTTTTAATATTGTTGATTCCCCTTCGTGCTGCTGCGGATATCCTAATCTGTCTTCACATCCAAACAAACACATCCTGTGGTATTGTCCCCTTCTTCATCTCTATGTTTATCGAATGGAGCTTCCCGCTACTATCCGCGGCCCTGTTGTAGGTCCTGTCAGATATGCAGATCTAGTGGCTTCTTAAAAGAAATTTCAAGGCTTTTAAAAAGTTTTGTAATTATTTCGGCGAATTGATCATGTCCAAAAAATTTAATCTCAGTCAGCGATGAATTCAATTCCCTTTTTTCTTAATCCAATGAAGTGCATATTATGTACTTCTGGATTACTTTCTTTCAGCACAAAGATGCTAAGGCTACCAGATTACAGAGAGCTCCTTTGGGCAGCTTTTCTTGTTCGGAAAAAGCAAATTTCCGTGTATGTGGGCACCGCCAAGAAGACTTATGTCCTCAGATGCAGTGTGCGATATGTAGTGGGTGGGATAATCACAATACGTTAAGAGAAAATACGGTGTATAGATATTTCAACAAGCTTTAACTGTCATTTTCGTGCAGATACCTCCCGTAAATTGAGCGAAAAAGACAACTGCGCGTCGAACTGATGAAGCCCAACTAAAATCAAAAAAATCTAGGTTTTATTTGTCCCGTTTTCCGCACTCCAAAAATGAACCGATAATGATTTTTTTTAGGAGTAAAAGAATGAAATTTAATGTGATGGCACCTAAATGTGTTGCAACAGAGAGGGAAAACATTTTTGAGATGGAAATATTGAAGTCTAGGCATTTGCAGGGCTTATGACCTGTCATTGGCTAGTGGCCTCTTTACACACTGTGTAACACACACCATTCTGTCGTTTAAATAACCCTGTACGCATTACATATCTGCTTACGGGTACTTAAAAAAAATGACTATAAAGCAATTTCTATATTTTTCTATCAAAAAAAAATATTTTTTTTAGCAATGGTATATTTTTGTATCCAATCAAATGACCATTACTGTATATTATAACAGAACAGTAATCAAATCAATCTTAAGGTACTGACTCGTACTAGAATGAAATGTAAAGTTTCGGAGTCAATGAAGAAAATTTAAACTACATAAATTCGATGTTCTATGCAAAGACGTTAAGTCAAAAAAAAAAAATTATGTAAATATAACTTAATTAAGCAGATAGTTATTTTGGCTAGGCGAATGCATTAGATGGTTATTATTTTAATGAAAATTAATTGATTTGATTGGTAAATTCATAGTGATTATTTGTAGTATCTATTCAAAGTTTTGGTAAATCATTAAATTAAGAAAAAACAAAAAAAAACTTTTTACTAAAAAATGCAATATTTTAGTTTTTATTGTTTACCCAAATATTTCAATATTCAGACCATTGAAAAAATAACTTGCGCTAAAAGAATGGTAATCAAGTTATAGTACAGTGGAATTTGAATCTTGGACATTTGATCCGTGAGTCCACAACACTACTAAGATACCACAACCCTTTCAAAACTAGAAAGCTAGGCAAATAATAAATTAATTGGCAGCCTCCGTGGTGTAGTGGTCAAAACGCTTGACTCACAGATGGAAGGTTCCGGGTTCGATTCTCGGTAAGGTGATTTTTCTCAAGCCTGGGTGTTCTGTCATGTAATTCACCACTGTAATTGGGACAGAAATTAATAACGTACAGAAATTGCTTTTCACATAACGGATAATTTACAATACTACTGGGTCTAATTAGACCCATCTCCGTTAAAGCTGGTTCCTCATTATATTTCAATTTTCCTAGACCGGGAACGCAAAACGGATGATGATCTAGATACGCTCCAGCTGGGGTCCCAATGCAGTACCCTATGCACCTCTGAGTGCAGAATGGGAAATGATGACGGTATTTTTGTGAATAATGTTTCAATAAATGTATACCCAAATGATACCGTTTTCTAAACTTCATCATTAGGGGAAAAAGGCAACACTTTGACTGAATGGGTTTTCCCACTATGCCGACCAACATTACGTACATGTTGGAATATATGTACTTAAAATAATAACTATCATCTTGTTAAAATGGCGAGCTTGCTTGCTTCACCTATAAACTATAAGCTGTAAACATGGAGTGAACACTAACAGTGGTCTGCCTAACCTATGATGAAATTCTAAACTCAATTGTCCATAATGTTATTTGATTTATTTACACCAAGACACTATCATCATATTGCCAATTTGTTATTTTACACTCAGTATGCAAGATAAAATATTTTTTAAGCGAAAAATTTCTATTCAAATAGATATAAAAACATATTTACTATATTTTTGTTTATTTTCATCTTAGTTTTTTATTCTTATTTGAAACCTTTTTTTAACATTTATTAATTTTTTTCAATATCAAAGTCACAAAATTTTGTTGTGCGGATCAATTTAATTAAAAATAGTAAATATCCTCAATAATTGTAGGTGTTTCTTCTTTATTATTCTGAATTTATTTACTAAGCAATAATTCCGCCTAGTACAAACTTAAAATGAAATGCGTATGAGCATATTATGTGAATTTTGTTGTACCGACCTGTATTTAATTTATCTCGGTTACCGTAATGCATTTAACGAGTTAAAGAATTTACAGTTTGTTTTTATTTTTTATCACACGTTGGTGCATACATGTAATCAATAAAACTTGACATCAGACATCAATCAGAAGCTAAATTAACGATCTATATAAACTAATTTCGATAGTTAAACTCACACTTACGACCGACGCCGACGTTGCGAAACTATTAGTGTGTGCCGCACCTCGAGCGCATGATTTAAGGCACTTATCTGCTTGCTTGATGGACGTCAGCAGGTAGACCTGCAATATTTTCATTGCATTTTTACTTAAATTCATTTGTAAAAATACATTTTCGAGTATACGTGTACTCGTAACAAAATTTTATGCGAACATACGTTTTTTTTATACCCCTCCGAACAGACGGTTAGTTCATTCATTAACTTATTAAGGCTTTTTTGGCTATGCCCGTGTCAAGCCACAATAAATAACAATAAAAATACATGGTAAAATTAGTTAGATCAAATTATAATGACATAGCATAACAATATAGAAAATGAAGGTAAATGTAATAAATAATAAAATTCCAAAGAATACAATGCAAAAATGATAATCAGAAATAATTTTTAAAATATAAATTATACAAATTAACAATCACACATAATCAAATATACAAAATAATGGTATCATTAAAATCAAAAAAATAATATTTAATTATAGTAGTATTAAAAAAAAAACTAAATAAAAGTATCATTGAAATCAACAGAAAAATAATATATATATAAAAACATAATTGAAATGATAATTTAGATATGTTTTCTAGAAACTCACTCAATACTATAGTAAGAAATATAAGAAATAGGAGCAATAAATCATATGCCAAATAATAGTACGTACTAAATTAAATTATACAAAAATACATAATGAAAAAAACATAAAATTATCAAGATGTATAAAAAGCAAATAAAAGTAAAAGTATGGAAAGAAAGCAGATTCGTAAATTTTTGCTAATCTCGAACTTTAAAATCTCAAGAACTAATTTAAACATTAGAGTACATCACATTTTATATCAAAATTTATCAAGAACTAGTTATAATAATATCGATTTAAAAGTACTTTAAGGCTTTATTTTTCTCTGAATTCTTCAGGTGTCTCATTGTAAAGTTTTACACCCTTATACAGCGACTTTAATGTTAGTTTTTTATCTTATCCGTAATCTTATTTCTTTCACCTCTCGTTTAATGTGGGTATATATTATTGTTGGTTAAGTTAATTATACTGTAAGAAAGACATATGGATATCTATTAAGGCTGTTATACAAGTATAACCAAAACAGAGTTTAACCTGAACGACAATTCTTAAAAATAATTCCATTTTTGTCTGATATAAATCCGTTGATTATACAAACGTCCTACAAGCGTTTTTTTAAAAATTTAAATGCCAAATTTTACTTCTGACATCCATGGGTGTCGGCTCGTATGACGCAAATTAATATTCTAAGAGAAGTAGTATCGTAACTTAATTTGGGTTATAGTGTCTCATCCATTACTTATACATTTCACTGCCACAAAACGAGTTGCCTATTTGATCAAAATGCAATAATTGTAATACTAAAACTGTCATTAAAGTGGATATAAAAATAATATATGCATTGATTTGTGTAAGTGCAAATGTACTTTGTCGAAATTTAAGCAACATGGCTTTAATAATCACTTTAAACGTAAGAACAATAATAATAAATGTTCCAATTTACAAACTCCGAGAGAAAGGTACCTACTGATTTATTTTTAATGTCAGTTAAATTAATATAAAGTATATTAGCCATTTCTGTAGTGGAAGTAATTTGGTGATAATATGCCTGTAATACGTACTAATTTAATTTTAATGTTTCGTTTTATTTCGTTACATTTCTGACACATACATTTTTCATTACACGCTGTTTTTTTAAAACTTTTTCGTGTCAAGAATGTTGCAAATTATTTCGATTGGGTCATGAAACTCGAAGGTATGTTATGATAAACAAGTACCTATCAAAATGTCTTCAAAAGAGCTTTTAACAAAAGAAAATAATAATTATTAAGTTAGTGTTTTTGACAAAATAAAATATCTCCATCTTAAGGCTGAGCTATGTTAGATGGAGACTAACCAAACCAAATACCTTGGATATTTATTTTAAAATCCACTTATTTTATATTAATTATTTGCCAATCAATATGTTTATTTGTGCAATTAATTTATAAATAAATCAAATAAAGTAAATATACATAATATACGATATATATCCCTACCCTATTTATTTGCTTAAATCACTGCAATTGGAATAACAAGTTGTTGCGTTTTACTTACTGTTATTATTTTTAATATAAAAAAATATCTCTTCAGGTCTAGGGAAACAAAAAAATTCACTGAAAAGTTAATCCAAATAAAAATAACTTTTAATGATTTTTCTTGTAATACGGTAAAAATAAAAAAGCTTTTGTTTTTTGTAGGTAATATTTTCCATATAAGATGAATTTTTATCAGATTTTTAAAATATTTTAATATGATCTAAATTCGGTTTATTAGATTAACGTGTTTTGTTCAATTTTATCCGAATATATAATTTTTCCGATCAACCGTTATTTTTTTCTAGTCACACCATTTCGATTCGGTTTTTTAGTCTAGAGGATAGATTGACAGTTTGAGAGTCGACTGGGGGTTTTTTAAGTAATTTAACGCTTGAATTACTTTCGATACATTTCTAAGTAGTTTCTCAAACGTTCAAACTAATTCAATATACGGTTAATGTGATTACAGGCAGATCATTTGAAGTGGACACACCATTAGATTATTTCGAAGCTAGCCGTGATATTTTCCGTGAAATGTAATGTCATATCAAATTGGCTTCTTCTGAAAATAAACTTGAATTTCCCAATCAGGTGCACCTATTTTAAATGAAATAATTTTAATACTAACCGAATTGAATACCATGAAAATCTCCATTGCGGTTAAATAGGTAGGTACTTAGACAAGGGTATCATCATCATCATAATTTATCATAAACTTTATTTGCACTCGTTCGAGATTATATTATTTCATTGATAGTTTTGTGTACCACATGAAACAGAGAATTAACTAATTACCTACATATGCATTAGATTTAGTAAACACTGTTAAAATTACGAAATATCATCATATTCTTTACTAAATTATACCTTGATACGGAAGCTTGTGTACCTTTGAAACCGGTCGGTAGTAAAATAATTATTATGTGACTATATTTCTTGTATATTACATTATGAATAACCATAAAGTAAGTACTTTAAATGTTATAGATATATATCTGTACTAAGGTACACCACAAGGATAAACCACAAGAGACACATTGAAAGAAATGTTGAGGATACAAGATTTTGTGATTGTACTATTTCTAAAACATCATATTTTTTACCCAAATGAAATTATTCTTAACTATAAAGAACGTTTAATGTAAAATAATAATTATTTTGATGATAAAAGTACATATTAAAAATGCATATCTGAGACTACTGCTTTTTGCATTAAAACAAAGTGAACTTTTGCTTTTTCGTAGGACTTTTTCAGTGTACAATACAAAATTTAAAGATATAGATTACACAAACATCACTCTGCCAGATTTAAAATTTACACAGAAAATGCATTATGTAACTTGGTAGACATTATAATAATAAATATGTACATGTCCCTTCCCCTCCTTATCCTCTCTTCAAGCATCCTTGTCCTAATCCAGCCCAATTTACAATAACTTACTGTTTTTAAAAAAAATAAAAATAAATTCTTTGATTATTGAAAAATATTTACGAGAACATGAAAATAACATTTTTATATTATAAACTTATATGTATTTATTTATTATGTAATATATTTTCTTCACTAACTTTGTATACTTTGTGGAAATCTGTAATTAGTTCTGAGTTTATACACTATATCTGTTTGTTTACTATAAATATGTATGTAGAACTGTTGATTTCCCAAATAAAATAAAATAAATAAATAATAAACTTCAGATTTTTATTTCAACTTAAAAAAGCATTTTTGGGACGAAAGTAGACTTCGGTGTTTTATTCACGTATAAAGCAGCGTGTTGCGACAATTTCTGCTTTTTAACTACAAAACGGCAGAAAGTGGATTCCCGTGTTTCTATGGTCCTTCTTAGAGGAGATTCTGTTACATGCCGTTATATAACCATATTTTTTCATGATATAAATATGGTTATAAAACGGTATATAATAGAATTTCCACATTTCCAGAGTAAGTGAATACTTTATTACAGTATAAATATCAAATACAGTATTGATTATCCGCTGTACCGATTATATCAACAACTTATTTGAGTTGAAATTGAGAGTCTAAATTATTGTAGTTTACAACGCCAGCGTTTTGAACGATAGACCATCTTCATTCTTTATTCGTGGAAACGGTTACCTACGCACTACAAATAATTAATTATCAAAACGTACTTCATCGGTTCTCGGATAGGTTAGTCTGGCTATCATTATTAATTTTGACAAGTCCAAAGTTTACATTAATCACTTCATTATGCACTTACTCCGGTAACATTCAGTTTATTCATCAGGAAATCCATTATTTACGACACGTTTTGCCGCCATATTTTCCCGCGTTCGGATGCCCTCGGAATTCGTTTATGTCCCAGAAACACTCGGAGACATTTCACTAACTCATCTGGAAGAAAGAAATATGTAAAGCTGGGCAACGGAGCGTCAGTATTGCCACCCACGGAAAACGGAAGACACAAGGAGTCGGTTGGGAAGTTCGGCCGACTTTACACGAACGGGATTTCAACATTGCCTTTCCAAATGTTTACAGAAAAGTAGCCAGAAATTAAAATGCACGCAACGATTCATAGAAAGACAGATGCTCGGTATATGTCTAAGAGACAGAATAAGAAATGAAGAAATGAGGCGCCGAACCGGAGTCGTGAATATCATGGATCGAGCAGCAAAATTGAAATGGCAGCAGGCAGGCCACTTAGCGAGGTAAAATGATGGCAGGTGGACACCCAGAATAATAAATTGGAAACCATAGGCAAACAAAAGAAGTGTTGGGAAGCCACAGAAAAAATGGGTCAATGACATCACCTCTATTGCTGGTAAAACATAGATGATGAAAGCGGGTAATAGGAAGAAATAGAGACGTTTGGAAGAAGTCTTTACACAGCAGTGGAGAGAATAAGGCTGATGAAGAAAGAAAGAAAGACTTGTTTTGCGGTGAATATCAGTCACTCACTTTATTGAATGTAAACATGCAATTTATGTGTGAAATTTTGTGTCACCGTCTGTTAGTCGATCGTTCACGATTTTAGGGCTTATTTAAATTTTGGTATGGATATATGTAATTTAAATCTTTATCAGATGATTGTATTTTTTATATCAAAGGTTTTAAAATAACATATGTACATGAAATAAGATTTATAATATTCCTCTTCCCAGGATTTCTTAATGATGAACAATCAAAAATCATATCAATGGTCACAAACGTACTAAGAACCAAAAAATAATAATTTGGACATTTTTTTACGCCAAATGTATTTAATTAGCGTCGTCCATTTGCACTTACTAGAACACTCATTTTTCACCTCTTCCTAAATCGTAGTTGCAACTTGTCAAACTGTAAGGCTGGAAAATTACCAATTCTGCAATTAGCACGTTTGTCTTCTAGTTCTAGACCATCGATCTTAATTTTTGAAATAATACCATCGGCAACAAATTTTAAATGCTGTAAGAGACAAAGTGTACTTAATTGTTTAAGATAGGAAAAAGAATGCTTAAAATAGATTGTAGTTCCTAATAGTTTTAACTAATACGCATTTTTTTATATTTTCTAAATATTTTTATATTTTGTATGTGAATAAAAACAAGAAATTTTAACTTTTTAAATTATCTCCCCTACGGCAATTCATATTTCCGACAATGATTATTTTTATTTTGATAACTGAGAATAACCTAGTAAAATTAAGGGTAATTGAATAAATATTTATTTAGTTATCGTAATAATAAAATAAAACAATTTGGAGATATTGCGTTTAGCCCCACCTGACAATGTCAATGGACATTTAATAACATAATGTTAGCACGCAAAGCGAGATGAGATGAATATATTCGAATGTCGCTCATGTAAACTCGCCTTCACCACTACGCGGCAGTCTATTATGAGAGTGAGATGTGTTAAATGTCCGATTGGTAGGTCCAGCGACGTGCACCGAATGGCGATAGGCCTCTCGTGTTTTAGATATTCATAACCATAAAAATGCTTTGAACTCACGCCATGATTACGAAATTCCCGACTAGAAAATGAAGCGTTTTTAATAATGCGTTTCAAGTGCCGACACATTCCCAGCCACTGTTTTGATGTAAATTGGTTTTAAATTGAAAGGATTCGTTTATTACAATCCTCTTCATTGTGGTCCTGCATGCCTAAAATGAACCCCCTTTATCCCAAATGTTGCTATTGCATAACAAAACATACTGGTACAACATCAACATGTCCCTATTAGCATCTTGTGATGCATAAAACACTATATTGGTACACCAAATGCGGCGTACATTGGTCACCTGTTACACGGAGATAAGATGATCAGTCTTAGGTTTCAGATTCTAGACCAGGAACAATGAAAATTGCAGTGAAAGCACTCCTTCCACATACCTGAAAATCATTTTAAAGACTTAAATAGTCAATAAACTCTTTAAAAATTTCAAATAAAATACAGAAGTACCAGAACTTCCTCCACATACTCGGAAACCAAATTATTCCACATACCCAGCAAATTATTTGGAGAGCTTTTGTTGGATGTCCATTTTAGTAGTTTTATATATTTAATGACATCAGATTAGGTTATTATAATCATTATTTTTAAATTTCTCAACTCTGACACCCTTCATTTAAGTCACCAAAAGATCAATTCCATAATCACGCATCTAACATCGCTTATTTAAAGGTATTAACTACACAAATTTAATAAAGCCACAGTGAAAGAGTCGTTAGTAGGTACTACGTTTGACAATTTCAACACCCAGGGTCAGAAAGGCTGCATTACTTCCCTTCGATGGAAAAAGACGGCACAAAATATTTTTTGTACTATTTACTTCCAGAGACACAGACAATATTTATCAACCATTATGCACGTTCTCCCAAAGACGAGAGTCTAAAACCTTTAAAATCAATATTTCATATCCGCCTTCTCGGGAATCGAACCCGGGACATCAAGTATGATAGGCGAATATGCCAACCACTACATTAGTAAGTGGACTTATCTTCACTTGATTTCTTTTTCAGGATTCGTATCGGAAAGTAGCCATGGAATCAAAAACGCTTAGGTTTCTGGTTCCATTTCTGACACATAATCGTGTTCATGTGGGACATTTTTAGTTAATTATTATATTTGTACGAAACATCCTTCTTACCTCTTTTTCATCCGATGGTGCATAGAACACTCTTATCAGACACTACATGCATTTAATCTCGATTGCGCTTGCGCTTATCAATATATTTCTCCCCAAACTAATACATTACTTATTTTCTCATGAAGTTGAGACACGAGACATTGTTTGAGTATTTATATGCGATTTATTTGTGATTTTTTTACATAAAGAAGAAATTATAAATAAAACGTTTTTTTTTTTTCATTGAATTGAATTGAATTTCAATTAATTAATTAATTTACGGTCATGAAATTCAAAAGAAGCTGTATAATTTGGAAAATCTTATCGTTATCTATGAAACTCGATTTAAATACACAAATATAAACATATAATATTTACGTATATATTTATAAGATAAGTTGAATATAAGTAAATAATTTAATTATATAATATAAAACGTATAAATCAATAGGACATCTGGCGCTGTAGTGTGAAAAATGGAAAAACCGTGACGATTCTTGCTTCACCGTATGCATAATTCAGTAGCAAGATATTTTCTGACATTAGAAAAGCTTCTAGAGACTGGATTTCAACGAGACACTTCACTTGAAATCCTTGCATTTTATTACGTGACTGAAGTAAAAAATATTCATTTATATTTTATTTCACAAACTTGTTCCTTTGTATGGAAACTTTACAGAGCAAACATCCTGTTATTTATTTCTTACGTGTAGGTACTGCTATTTTCTAAAATATTTTTTTTTATTCTCATTCTTTCAGCCACAGCCAGTATCATCCAATTTTGTACTACACCACTAAAATAAACTAAATGTTTATGAGTGACCATTTTAACTCTGTTAGAGACTGATATATCTGTAAGGTTTTTTTTTTTTGCTTGTTGATGTAGCGAGCTTCTATACCAGTTGGAGAAAACAAACGAATACGATATTAAGGTTTAAATATGTATTTAATAACATATCGAAAAAAATACAGCATTTGGTTATCATTCGCGAGAGTAATGGCAATGGCTATAAATGAACTGAACTGATCTAACCTACTTTACGTCTTAACTGAACTCTACCGATCTACTGGTGATACCTAAGGGTACTACTGCTTTTATAGCAGTTGTCCATAGTGTATTCTTTACTTCCGAGTGGGGAATTAAGGTCGTCTTCTATTTTCCTTGCACAATTTGACATCCGTCTTCTGCACTGTCCTAAAGACGATCGTAGGTCAGGCGACTTACATATTTTTTTGACTAAATGGTTTTTTAGACTAAATGTTTTTTTAGACGTAATTATCAATTGATATATTTTAACGTAATTTTTTTTATTTACAAAATAATCAGTGGTTTTCCTAAAATAAGTTTACAAAATTTCTAATGAATGTAAACACGAATATAAAACAAGAAACAAACAAAAAATAAAGTTGCCATTTCGCAAAAATCAAAAACATAGAAGTCGTTGATGCGCCGAGCTGTATGAGGAAATACCATTAGAAATAAGAGAAGAAGAAAAAATGTGTAGCAGATTACATGATGAGCTCACGAATCAGACGTCAGAGTTTCGAACTTCGCTCTACTGCAAAACAGATTTTTTTTGTTAATTGTTTTATATATATATATAAATATATAGGTACACGTAACTTTGTGCTTCAATACATTAAAAATCTTTATTTCTTTTGTTCTAGACTTGAATTACTGCGGCACCCACGAGCCGTGCGCGAACGGAGGCACTTGCGAGAACACCGCACCCGACCGCTACCGCTGCTCATGCGCAGAGGGCTTCTCCGGCACCAATTGCGAGGTGGTGGAAAACCCGTGCGCGCCCGCGCCGTGCCGGCACGGCGGGCGCTGCCGGCGCACGACGGCCGGCTTCTGCTGCGCGTGCGCGCCGGGCTGGGCGGGAGACACTTGTGAAATCAGTAAGTACATTTTTTTACATACATATATCCGGACGAATCAAGAATACAGTGATGTGGAGAACCAGAATGTACGAGTGCTTTCGACTCGATTGCTTCTCTCAGGTAAAAATCCTGAATAAGGTAATCTTAAGGTCCCGGTTCGATTCCAGCTAAGGCCGACATGAAATGTCGGTTTTAAGGGTGTTTCTACACTGCAATATTTCATGTTCCTGGACTGGCGCCTGAAACGTAAGACTGATTACCTTATCTGCATGTATCAGATGATCGATACAAGCCGCATTTAGTGTACCAATTCAGTGCCCTATGAGCCATCCGATGCAGACAAGGGTATGATTATGATAATGACAATTATTTTTAACAACATTTTTTGAACATCTCCCTGAGCAACAGCTGAATTTTAAGACTCGGCACTTGGAGTCCCACAGGGGTCGAGATTAGGACCTATATTATTTTCTTTTTTTTTAATTCCTTGATTAAATTGATGACTTGATAAGCCTGGTTTTAAATACCGTAGTTAAGAACAGTTCCAATTAAAAGAAAAGTAATAACACATAAATTATATCTGATTTATGTTGAAAGTTTCAACAGAGTTAAAATTATAACTATGTGTGATCTAATTATGTTGGCTCATATTTTTTTTTAAGACATGCCTTACGACAAACTAGGATAATCCAGTACCGTTGATAAGAGCGCGAGCGCTCAGAAATGTTTACCTCGCACTTTTTCAATCAGTGGCTTATGGCATAATTGGCTGGGCTGGAGCGGTTGTTTGACATAATTGCTCTGCTAAAAAATAAAAAAAGTAGGTACTTCCTCGATATGTGTAAACTACGCTATACCTTAATTTTATTTACTTACTTGCGATGTTTAAAAGCTACAATGTTTCGGCAAAATCTAGTTCTAGTTCAAATTAAAACTTATTCCTGCTAAAACAAATTGAACCGCAATACTAGAGCACTTAAACACGACAATTTAATTTTTGGAGTACACATAAACATAAACATTATCAAAGGCGTATTTCCATGAAATTTAAAGTTTATTTTATCATATAAACTTGACATTCATTTATTTATTTTCATTTGGGAAAAAAACAACAGTTTTTACATATATTGTATAAAAAAAATAAGAATACATATGAACGAAAATTGTGAAAACAGTCAATGAAAATTTTCCACAGTTGTGTGAGATATCGATTTAGTACATTATCGGTATCAAAATAAAAGCAATTAACAACTGTTAGGCACTTGCAAATAAAATAAAAATACATTTACTTATTTACAGTTATAAAAATAAAGTTAATACGAGAAACAAGATAAATTTAAATTTAAAGAATAAGAAAATAAAAAAAATATATAAAAATAATGTTAAAGGTACAAAAATATAATAATGAACATACGAATACATACATAATTACTGACACCGTAAAACTAAACGGGTGTACTGTCTATGAGGAATTTTCTATATTTCATATAAGAAAGATGAAAAATGTCTGCGTGACCGGAGAGATCAGTATTGTAATAATGACATGCTCTATGACATTCATTTCGCATCTTAAGGTTTGGTTTATCACGCTGTAGAGCAAACAGCAAAATGTAAATAAATTATTTCCGAACTAGAAAATACCAGTCCAATATCTCTCGAGACATGAGTAAACAAATATCTCGAAATTCGAGCAACCAAACGTCTCAAACAAACCAGCGCAGCGCGTGTGGACAGCCGCGGCGGGCGAACGAGTCCTCATAGGCACTAGACTCTGAGCAAACATGGCGGCCTACAAAAATAATACGAGAGATTGGAGTGGCAGGAATATTAAATCCAATCACTGGCACTGGCTGAAAATCGGCCTGGCAGATTACCCAATCAATTTTACTAAATTCAGATAAAATGTCCACTAAAACAACACATTCATACAACAATATTACTTTTTTATATATTTTCTTACTATCAATCAGCAAAAGAAAAATATCACAATTTTTCTACAATTTTTAATTAATAAGTGTCTACGAAATACTGTCGAGTAAAAGAAATATGCAAATGGGCAATGGGATCACACTCATAACGGTGTGATCGCAGCAGATACATCACACAGCAGATATACACACAGATCATCACAGAGATTTGATAGCGAGAGGATGTAAGGCGAGTTTCTGGCGCCTCCAAACCAGAACCAACGGGCTAAGGGAAGGAAACCCCGACAGAAAAATCCACCAGAGAAGGCAACGGGAAACCACTCTGGTCATCTTTTCATTCAGCTAGCAGTTATCCCGGCCTCGGAGTAGCGCAGGACCGAAATGCTTTCGCTGTAGTGATCGCCAACGTCGGGGTGACCTGATAAGGCACCACAAGAAGAAGAAAAAATATATAGTACTAATTTATAGCATAAAAAATGTTTTAAAAATTATACTTTTAAATTCCCGCGTAAACAGACAGCCACGCCCCTAATACGTCACGATTCGGTTAAATTTTGTACTTGTGACCATTTAAATTTAAATAGAACATGGTCACGAATCGACGTCACAATTGTCAAGGCCAAACGTGTCGCGTTATGGCAGACCTATTTTTTAACAATTTCATTTTAAAAGTTACTTATGAAAACATTTCCCAACAAGATCCATATTGATTTAGAAAATACAATTATTTTTTCTTAATCCGTTTCACATATTTTTAACTTGTATTCGCAGTATGTGATATTTCCCTATTGCATTCTTATTTTTCTATTAATGAATCTAGATATGTATAGAAAGCTATGATGCGACCTTTTGAATACCTTTTTGAAGTGCAGGTTCAATACCATTCAATTTTTTTGGACGTTTTTTTATTAATAAGAAAGATAGAGTACCTACTTGTCTAAGCTTCAATGCAAGTCGTAACTTTCAACAAAACAAATTTTCGATTGTGTGTAGGAGCATTTATTCACTTCTGCGTAGACCCTTTCATAGATTATAAAAAAGATTTAATTCCCGCAGTATTCTATTGCTGACATAAATATCAAAACCCAATTACCAAACATTACCACTTCATTGCATCATCGAATAAAAATAGACAAATACTCCAACGATGAATTTAAGTACAAAAAAGATCGTTCCCGCTTCAGTCTGGGCACCTGGCATAAGGGTCTTGAAGTGGACAAACAGGAGTTACAGAAATGTGCTAAGTGATTTTTGTTTTGTTTGAAAACAACTCGGTAAACAATTAATGTCAACAGGTGCCCTTTTTGGAATGTCTCGGTAACCCTTTTCTTATATTTCTCCATATTCTTTATTCAATACCAGTTCTTTATGTTTATTTTTTAGAGCAGGGACTGAATGGTTCAGCTCTTAATGTTTTCCTACATAACAGTTTTAAATGCAATTTACATACTATTATAATGTTTATATAGTACAATGGTCTAAAAAAAATTGCTGAAAGTTCGTATCAACCAAACATTTCTGTAGCTAATTCAGTGTTAAATTAGTTACAAAATCTTTATAATGAGGAAGTTCAGTGGTTTTTAAATATTTTTTATGTGTTAATAGACTGTTAAACTAATGCAAAAATATATATTTTTAATTTTTACGTATCGTATTATCAGCGCTCTGATTTTTTAAAGTTTTGTATTTCTGAAATTAAAGCGTGTGTGACATTTTAAGTTCTCTTCCGCTTCTTCTCGGTTAATGCTAAGTAAACCAGAAATCTTCCACAATTCTCTTATCATTGGTTGATTCATATGAACTAGTGACATTGTTCAAAGTAGTTCGTTTTTATTAAATATTTTTAAAGTAGGTCTGAAGTTCTTCAATATTTCTTTATCCTGACTGTATTGGCAGACTAATAGAGGTGTATCTGTATAGCGGAAAAAAACATTTTGAGCTAATATTTAAAGATTCTATATTTTTTTTAGTTCTCAAAAAACAATATTATTCAGTTAAAATCAGTATAATAATACATTAAATACTTCATGGTATTTCAGATAACATTGATCTCATAGAGTTAAACGCGGTCGGAAAAAAGAATTAATTGTAAGTACGAGAATTATATATATACAAACTGTGAGGTGTACGATAAAAATATATAATTTTAAATATTTTACCTAATACACAATTTATCGAAACACAACCCAAACATAATTTATAAAAAATGTATTCAAATGGAGAAAGGGCGTATTAAAACAGTATTATTTTTAACCAAAGATAGAAATTTAAATAAATTGGATAAGAAATAATACTAAAGAAAGGTAAAAATTATAAAATAGAAAAAATGCCAGAAAAACCCAATTGGATACCAATAAAAAAGAGACTGAAATATATTATACTCGTTTTCATATTATTTTTTTTAAACAATCGAATACTTAAATACTTCATAATTCAGATAGTGTTAAATAAAAATTTCCGTGAGTTGTTTACTAGACATAAGAATTGAATAAGACTGCAATTAAAAAAAAAACCCAAGATTCCATTATGTATAAAGGTTAAACAAAATTTAAAGAGATGCCCGAATGTATGAAGAATGAAAAGAGTTTGAATGAATTTGAAAAGAAATGTTTTGTAATCTGTAAGATGAAGTAAAAAAATATTTTTGTATATTTGACTATGTATGAATCTAAATTTACATTTTAATATTTATGTCTGATTATCTTTTTTAAATTGTATTCTTTGGAATTTTATTATTTAATCCTTTTTTCTGTTTTTTTATTATATTGCATCATATGTCATTATATTTGAATCTAATTAATTTTACTTTGCATTTTTTATTGTAATTTATTATGGCTTGACATGGGCATAGCCTAAAAAGTCTTAATAAGTTCACTTATTTTATTTCACTTTTTATTTTCTTTTATTCAGGAAACATACAGTACAGTTTCATAGTTTTATATTTTACACAGTTAGACTTAACTGTAATGGACCAGTGAAGTTTCCATATTATATAATAATTATATGTAAAGGTATCAATGAAAGTACTAAAAAGAGAAGGAAAAAAAACATAAATGGAAGGAAAAAAAAGCCATTTAAAAGTTTGTAGTTGGTATTTACAAATGGAAATAATATTAAATACCTAACATTAATATTCAATGTGTGTAATTTTGAATGAATAAATAAATATTAGTTGAAATACTAATTGTAATTCAAGCTAACTTAAGAAATAAATGAACAAATAAAATTTAAAAGAAAAAAAACAGTAAATAATTTAAACAGTAATTAAATTATGTTATTGAGACAATTTTTTTTTTACTTTAAAAAAATCTGTATGTATAAATTACTTTGTCAGCTAATTGTAATTGTTTTCTTCGTTTTCCCAATATAAGGACAATTTTTGGTAAAAATACGTCGTGGGACTGTAAGTGTGCGGGTTAATAAATTATTGTTTAATTTATTGGTCAGTAAGTAAACTGAGGTTTCCGGTTGATTTTGAAAGCTCGGGTAAGCGAAGCAGCTACGCTTTATACATTTTCGAACATCCTGAGAAACACGTTGCAAACAGCACCGAAAGTCAGAAGAAATCTGAATCTCGGCATATTTCGCTACAGTTTTAAAATTATCTCATTCAAATCTACCCTTTCATTGTACGCAAATTGTGCGACCCGAGTGCATAACCCAAACGCAATCTTCCAGTGATATTCCGCAAACTT
Organism: Micrasema longulum; assembly: GCF_059751315.1. Classification (NCBI taxonomy): domain Eukaryota; kingdom Metazoa; phylum Arthropoda; class Insecta; order Trichoptera; family Brachycentridae; genus Micrasema; species Micrasema longulum. Next base: position 406,734 of record NW_028278417.1, read on the forward strand.
GTGACATTGCGCTTCGTGAATTTGAATTTCCCGCGTTGCATTATAAAATTTATATATTATATTTAATGTATGTGCGCGTTGCCGATGCCGGAACGAGGAGAGAGTACCGCCCAGTTGTAAATTGTGGTCAGCCTCATAATGCAATCTAACTGACAGCTAACAGGTTGGGGTACACGCTCTATACACGCGTGCGCATCACGGATTGGCTATTCGCTTATTCATAAACTAGGGTGACCAATAAACCAAAGCTGCGCGGTATTTACATATATATCGCGTGTTCCGAAATCGTGTTTGGTAACCGTACTTAACCACAGAAATATCGCGAGAAATTTTCAGCCTACGAATAATTGACCTTTGCGTTTATTTTATAGGACAATTTCTTTTTCGGTAAAATTTCTATAAATTATTTTTGCATACCTGTCTCACAAATTTGAAATGTTCTACGTAATAAAAAAGTATCAATAAAAGTCTTTACCATACAAGAAAAGAAATCATTCATCATTTATTTTTTTTAAATTTTTATTACATCTCTTACTTTATTTTTTAATATGTTGTTTTTTTTTTTTTTTTCTCTTTTTACTCGGTATTTTGCTATGTTTTTTTTTCTTTCTTTAAATATGCTTTTTGCTATACAACATACATTCATTTTTTTATTATGACTTTAAATATGTTTCTTACTATGTATTCTGTTTTTATTTCGCATTTTACTGAGTTTCAAAATATTTTTATAAACATATTTATATATTTTCATGGTTTTTACTATGTTTTTACTGCATTTATTACTTTGTTTTTATCATTTTTTTTGCTACGTTTTTTTACTACATTTTTATTATGTGTTTACTACATTTTTACTATGTTTTTACTACATTTTTCACCATGTTTTTACTCCATTTTTTACTTTGTTTTTCACTTTGTCCTGTATCTTTATAACTGTTTCTATAAATTGATTTCTGTTTTTTATATTTATTGACTGCCTTAGAACGGGGTAAATAACCCTAGTTAGACAGTCAAAGCAACTTTACATAAATTATAATTTTGTATATGTAATATAATGATAATAAATAAAATTCACTTACTCGTAAAAGAGATAAATAATGATATTAGATTTACAACAATAAATAAAATTCAGCATTACTGATTTCATAAAATATTTAAAACGATATCTTTTTTTCTGCAAATAAATAGTACGTTAAACTTTTTGTTAGCCGTTATCAGGACAGGAGATTTAATCAATGTTATAAACGTCATAGTACTTAACTTTTCAATAAAGCGTAATTAAAAAGAACGCAATAATTCTCAAGTATAAAATCATCAAATTTTCTTTTAGATGTCGCTAAACATCGGTTTTAAACCGTTTTTTTATCTCTCATCTAGCCGAAAAGAAATGGAGGCAAGAAAACAACAAACTATTTCTCCTAATTTGTATGCATAAAATTAGTATTACTAAAAAAACACATAGAAAGAGTCATTAAAATCTCCTGTAAGGTTAACATATTACAACAGAGGTGAAAAACATTTAAGAGAAGGTAATATAGAAGTCTAGGCATCTACAGGGCTTATGACCGGTCAATGGCTGGTTTAAGTGGCCACTTTACACACTGTGTAACATTCACCATTCTGCCCATATTTGAACATCAATATTCCTTCAATTCTTTCAACTGTTAATATTTGTGAAGTTAAAGAGCTGAAACCTTCATTTATGCGGGTGAGATTCATCCAATTGAATTATTTCACCTACATACTAGGCAACGCCTGAAAATGTTATTAAGGTTTAAGGTTTTCTCTGTAAGGTTTTCTATTTGGAACAATAACAAGTTGTCTCTGGTCCATTTGCAAATGCTGTTAACATTAAATGAAATGGAGACAAAATATTTATGGTCATTTGAGATAATTTTTCAAATATATATTTTTTTATCGTTGCACCAGACAAATATTCAACACATTGGAAAATGCTTTGAAAGTTCTTGTCAGGTTGTCACTTGTAACAATAACAAGTTGTATCTGGTCCATTTGCGGATGCTGTTAACATGAAACTGATTACGTAAGCAAATCGTCTGATTTACACTATTGCCAATACTGTTCACGCTTGTATCCTGTTCTCTGCACTTATCGTTAGCATAATTTGCTAGCCCTAATAGTTGTGAAATAATTATAATAAAAAGTACAAAGTTCCCCCTCTCCATTGAAACACGGTTTGTAAAAGTTGCATTAAAACTACGTTTTGTCAAACTGGGTTACCTACCCAAAAATATTTGAACAAAGCCAACATTAACGTTCTAGTGATTAACCCTAATATTTTAATCTCGGAACTATTTCTAGCGAGTTTTTTAAATGGGTGGCGTATTACCATTTTGTGGTTTTTCCAATTTCATATTTTTAAAGATGGGCACACAATAACTGACTCATTGATATGCAATGGAAATCAATTTGTGGTAGGACAGGACTCCTGTGAGTTGACACCATTGGATTACTTTAAGTAGAGCTACTTTAAGTCTATGATCTAAGGAAACGAACCAACAACTCTTGAATCATCGGAAGCCAGGACAGTACGCATCATTTCGGAAATAACGCCGGATTTGTTACAAAAAGAAAAAAAATACTGACATAATGTGCTATTGCGTAGGACTTTTGTCGGATATCATTTTTAATAAAAAATAAGTGTTTTCATTCGATCGAACACAAAAAAACAAACTGATTCTAACAAATACTTCTTTTATTTCAATTTGAGGTTGTATCATACTTAAGAAAACACCCGTTATTGTCTGGCTAACGATTGTAGACCATGGTTTGATAAACTTATTTTACCTACAAAATGTATTTTTTGCTACATTTTTCATAATGTCGGTAGTTTTATTGATTATACGACTATTCACAGACGAACTGTGGACCGTTAGTAGATAGATAATAATCAAGGCGAATTGTTGCGCGAATAAGTTCCTTACTGATGGATATACAAAGGTTAATTCCACCGGAATGCAATGCGGTCTGAGAACATGTTAACAGTATTACAATCACCCTATGAACACACGATAAATCTGAATTTATCGCTGTTATTTCACACTTAATGTTTGGCGAGTACTTGCCAAAGATACAAACTGATAATGTTATTACTTGATTCATAAAGAAGCTTATTTTTCGCATGGAAATTAAAAGGTTAAGATGATATTCAATGCTATTTTTATAAAAATAAATAATATTTCAGTTTGAAATTGGTTAAGATCAAATGTTGTAGATACTAATGCTTTTTGCAAGTAAAAAAGTAAAGCCTTTTATTCTTTAGGTACTACCAATATTACGAAAATATTCAATGTCAGATAGCTCGTAGTTTAAAAATTACTATATTATTTGTAAAATCAATTTATCATTAACAAATAGAGCTTTTATGTAGATATCGTATAGTTTTCTAAAACATGGTAAATGCAAAAGCCAATTTATTAGATTTAAATAGAATAATGTGCACTATTATCATAAAAGATTCTTATTCCATGAACTACATTATAAAAAACATTTATATTAACTCATATTAAAAAATGTACTTAGTTTATAAGTTTCCCAGTCACAATAGATATACTCGTATATACACGGGCCGTATTGACGTGATAAGCTTATATTTTAACACTGGCTCTATTTTTAAAAAATAACAAGTTTAAGTTCCTACTAGTATCTAACTTTATCTAACTTTAAAAGAAGTAATGTAAAATTTATTTATTTAGTTTAAAAATAATAAATAAAATCGTGTATAAGATTTCAAAGATTACTAAAAAATATTGTATGATCGATATAAATACTTTTTAAATTTAATAAAATTAGAAATAAAAAAAAACACTATGCATAATTTTGTGAGTGAGTGTCTATTATATGAGTGAACTAATAATTGGATATAAAAGTTCATTCTTACGCGCGGTTAAATTTAGAGCAATTAAATTGTGTGGCGAAGTTTCTTGAACATGCTTGAAAAAAAACGAACAACATTGCATGACGTCACTAGTTCTTCCGAGAATAAACTAATGATAGGGATAGAGAGTTGTGATAGGTTTATGGTTCACGGTAGGTCAACTGACGAATCAGCAGAACTCGTCAAGAAGAAGGGGAAGAGAACTTGAGACATCACACGTAAAGTACTTTCAGAAATTCAAAACTTTAAAAAATCGTAACGCTGATAATACGACATATTTATTTTTTAAATTTTGGTTTAGTTTAATAGTCTGTTGAAAAAAATTTTTTTTTAAATCACTGAGCTTCTTTACTGTTTTACTTATTTTCTAAAAAAAATACCTTCTCTGTTGAAATGTCAATTCAAAGAGACTGTGCGTTATTGTGCATAAAATATCTTAACGTCAAGTAGGCAGTACAATGTCCCTTGAATATACTATGCTAGTCAATGTTAATGCAATTCAGTGCAAAGCCCAATCTATGAGATCACTGGTTTCGTGCACAACTCGGTGCTTTTATGACATATTCGTGATTTCGGTAGACATTTATGCGAGTGTTCATGATTGTGCACTTAAAAATTGATACGTACTATTGCTATAAATTCTCCGTTGCGTTCAAAACATTCCCATAAATAATGATTAAGTAGCTCTCTTAATCTGCAATCAGCGCTTTTATTTTAGTTTGTCTAGCTTTTTTGTAACATTAAGCTTGGCACACTATAAAATACATATAATATCCGCATATTTCAACATTAATATTTTGGTGCGAATCGTTACCTAATGATTAAGTTTTTTGCCTATCCAATTTGCACAGATATACATAGATATTGCGAATTGAGAATTTAAAAGTCTTTTGAGACTAATTTTCGTGCGTTACTGAAAAATTCATAGAAAATTGCCAAATTATCAGCAATTAATAGTGATTTTGACTATTGATTGGTAATTGCATAATTTATTTGTCAAAACTGTTATTTTAGTGACTAACAAATAACTTTTATTTAAATATATTAGTCACTCAGTTTTATTTTTATTTTGTATCTTTGTACACAAGTTTTCGTGTTTCGTTTACACAATTTAGGTATTTAGTATAAACATTAGTTTTGTACGTTTTTTTACAAATTTAAAAATGGGCACCGAAAGTTAAAAATCAAAATGGTTTAGGTTCATCATTCCAAAGAAAATTTTCTGCTTTACATGATATTGTTTGCTTTTACGTTTTTATTTGCAAAAAAAATTGCCTTCAAAGTGGAATGTCAAGTAAACGAATGTGAGAATTTTCGACCCCGCCTTCTTTTCGCGTTCAATCGAGGAATAATACTGCCAAAGCTGCACTAGATATTTTACAAATACGCTGATAAATTCATATTTAAAAAAAACTATTTTGGCTTAGTTTAGTAATCTATTCAATAAAAATAAATAAAAAAAAACACTTAACTTTAACATGTTTTTTTTTTAAATAAATATTTGCGTTCTTATGATAAACCCAAATATTAAATTTTGAGGGCCATTTTCAACGAGTTGTAAATAACTCACTATTAGAAAATGGGAATCAAGTTGAAGTAGAGTAGGATTCGAACCACGGACCTTTGAACCGTAAGTCCGAGAAACTAGCCACGGAACCACAACCCTATAAATTGTTATATTATGATGGGATAGATTTCCGATTACCAGGTAGTATTTTTTTTTTAGCGTTTAGTGTATTTTGACAGCTACCGGATTCTACTTTTAAATATCAGCACAACTCATTGACGACAACTCGTGTCGTCATGGCGAAGTATTTTCAAAATTACAAAACTTTTAAAAAAACATTGCGACGATAATTCGATACATATTTTTTTATTTGACTTAGTGTGATAGTCTATAAAACAAATTAAAAAAAATAGATTCCAATTGACTTTCTTATTTAGCTGAAGTAACCAAGCACATATCTTTCTATGACCCACTTTTTCGCAAGCTTTTTCAAATGTATGATTTGTTAAACTTTTCTCGTCTGTCACATCATATCATTTAGCTACATATTTTACGTAATGCTCATTTGATAGGTGCATATCTAATTTCACTTTTACTCTAAGACATCTTTCTTGGTCGGCTTAATCCTGTCAGCAATAATTTGATCTATGCTGTGGCAACCGAGATAACTAGACACACAGACCAGAAACAAGCGCATAAACAACAGTCGGCGGAGGCTGGCGGGTGTCGAACCACAGAACCGCCGCCTCTGAGAACGAGCCGACAACCACTTAGCCGATAAATCACAATACTGCAAAGGTACCAGGACATCATAAAATTAAGGGAACTGAATTCATGAAATTTACCCTACATAAATAATATACCGGACCGGAAATATGTATGTAGCTAGATATATAACAAGCATTGATGTATAATTTATGTTTCATTTTTTTATTATTATCGGTATGTTTTCTAATTTATATATACTTAAAAATTGTTGTTAATTTTTTATCATTTGATTTTTTTAAAGTATCATTTAACCCTACAATTCCCAATGTACATGATCTGCTACATACCAATAATCGGTGTATAAAACTTATTTCAAACATATTTATCACTCGGCAACTAATTTATTATATTAAATCTATTCTGGTGATTATAAATTATTTTTAAAAGTCACCACCAGAGTATAAATTTTCGATATAATTTGGAACAAAAAGTCAGTTGCGCGTATTCTGTCAAAAGTGTAATTTAGCTAAAGTTCAAATGGCGATTTCATTGTTTTTTTTTTTAAGATTAAAAGTTGTAATTGTTTCCGCAACTTTCGTTATTATAGAGAAAGATGTTCATAAAAATCATTATTTCTTGTTTTTCTTACATTCTTGTATTTTTTAACCTTTAAATGACCGATGTTGCATATTTTCCACATAAACTAAAATAGGAAATTAAAACTTTAAAAATTTAACTTTTTTTTTCAATATTTTTTCCAGTAATTGCATAAAAAATATACATAAAAATAAGCTTTTTGTTAGAATTAGAGAAATTGGGCATTGAAGGGTTAGTGAAAAAAACACGTGTAGAAAGAAAGAGCCTGCCTAAATACAGGAGTTTCTTAGCTAGTCGGGACCTTAAACAAAAAACCTTTGTACATTTTAAAACTGTGAAATAAATAATAAAAATAATAATATTCACTATAAAAAGACACGTTTTTTATTTATTTTTAATATTATTTTATTAGGAAATTCGCCAAAAATACATATTCAGACTTTTAAACGATGCCATATTCTTCGATACAATGAGGAACTTAGGAAAGCCCTTTTGGAAATTAGATACAAAAAATGTTTTCTTGGACGCGGTAAAAATTAGAGCATTAAATTGTACGGTGAAATTTCTCAAAAATGTACGTAAAAAATAATCATAAATATTTTAATAAAAACGCACTACTTTGAATGACGTCACTGGTTCATATGAACCATCCAATGGTATATTTAACCAACTGTATCTATAATTTTTAACATAATTTCGTATTATATTTTTTTTATCTTGTCAAAACAAAAAAGTCTTATCTGGGGGTTACTCCGTATGGATTCACTTGTGAAAAGATTTATTAAGACCGAGTTTGCAAAAACCTGTTTTGTTTTAATTTAATAATTATCATAATTTTTTTTTTACGAAGTAGCCGAACACAAGTATGATTTTTTAGTTTTTTTTATTTATTTGATATTGTATTGTAATCTTGCTATTTCGGCAGTTTATGCACGAGTATGTTATATTCCCGACTCGTGCGGGCCAAAAGTGTATGATGTGTTGCATTGCTTAAAAAATCCTTTATAATCAATATTGAAACCTCTACCATGCCAGGAATCAAATCCGGGGCCTCAAGAATGGTAGACGAACGCGTCCATGCGATTCCTTATTCTGGATTTTTACCTGAGAGCAGCCATCGTGATGTTGTAATTGAGGTTATTTTTATATGAAAGGATCCTGAAAATTTACGAATATTCTGCGTAGATGGGTACTTAATTTCAACTTTTAATAACTGTCTAAGATGGCGGCAGAATATTGAGTTGTCATTGTTTTACTCATATTTCTGATGAAGCGGTCGTCACGAAATGAAGAGTTTGTCATTACTTGATTCAATTACAATTATTAAAATTCTCAGAAGACATTTTTTAACGCGTCGGATGGTTTTCTTCTTGCTTCTAGAATGTTCACTCATTCTAGTAACTAATTACTAGTGACCGGCCAAAACAAGATCTTCAGCCGAAACCAGAACCGAAACTAGCCTAAAAAAAAAGGCGTTTTTATTGTTAAACCTTGCGAGTTAAAATAAGTATTTTTTGTGGTGTAATAAAATAAGCAAAGAAATAAAACGCATAATTTTAACGTGACAACTAACAACACTCACCGGCTAAAAGCCTAAACAAATTAAAGGTCACAGGTCAAAGGTCACGCGGCCGAGTCACGAGCCATAAGATGCACCCGAGTACAGCCGAAACTGCGGCTGAAAGTCGTTTTATTGGTCAAAACTGACCAAAGCCAAAGCCGAAACTTCGGTCGGGCGCTACTCATTACTGTCGCATCCATTACCTTGAAAATATGAAGTAAAGAGCTAAAACCTTTATTGATGCTGCTGAGATTCATCTGACCGAATAATTTCACCTACGTACTCGGCAAAGCCTTAAAATATTTTCCAATAATAAGTAATACTTCTACTTGGACCAGTAGGTTTTATCAACAATATTTGAAAAAACTCAAAATATTAGAGTTAATTTAATTTTATCTTATTTATTACTTTCAAGTTTATTTACGGTTTGCGTATTCACAAACTTTTTGTGGCTTTTTAAATTGTGCCTGTGTTAAACCATTATTCCAATTCAATTTAAAGATATAATTACATATGTACAATAATAATCCAATAAAATAACATAAAATACTTTGAGAAAAAATCAAAATAAATTATACATAGGTTCAAACGTAATCTAGAAACTACGATAGCAAATTATTATCAGATTTAAACATGATTATGAAAAAAATACCGTTTTATTATGCACGTCGTTTATTCGTCAGTTCTTACATTTTAATTCTCATGATAACTGTTAATAAATATATGATTACAACGTTTAATAGTTCATCTTTTAGCTGTTTCGGTTCTTCAACACGCTCTGAACGGAGCCGATCGGCCATGTATCTTCCGCACAACACGAAATTACACATTCATCCTGACGGGCGCTCTACAATAACTCTGGCGGGCGAGCTACATAATATTATATACCGCGTTCTGTACAAGGGTGGAGGCCTAATGCGTGTATGGCGGTGCGGATGCCTGCACCTTGTTGCTCTGCTGGCCAGATATATTGAGCCTGATCAGAGCCGTATTCGGAGAATAACACGATAGTTTAAATTATAAAAAAAGAGTTCGGACACTATCCGGGGTTGTACCAGGGGCGAATCGTGTATATAAGTGACTATGCGCAGCTTACCATTATATTTGACTATCCATGAAAGTGTTTTACGGTTACTTTATTTACATAAAAACTAACAAATAATTATTATTTCTTATAAATCATTGCCACCGTTTGTATTTTTCACCAAATATCTTCTACTTCTCTTAGTGCCCTGTCAGGTATCCTTAACTTTGGCAATCACTCTGGGAAAGTCTCTCTGTCCTGTGCTGCCCGGAAAATCTGCTTCACAGTCCTGAAGCCAGTTCAGTCTCGTATATTTCGCAGCCAGGACATCTGTCTTCTTCCAGCCCCTCGGTGACCCTCAATCTTGCCCTTCAAAATTAACTAAAGCAAGTGGTACTTTTCTCCACGCATTATACTCGTATGCCCCAGATACGAAATTTTACGATTTTTTATGGTGGTAAAGAGTTATCTGTTCGTTTTAGCTTGACTTGAGGCTTCTGAGTTTGTTATCAGGTTTGTCTAGGATATCTTAAGCATTCTGCGGTGCAACCACATCTCAAAAGCCTCCAGCCTGTTCATAGTGCTCGCCTTCAGAATCCAAGTCTCACAGCCATACAACAGTATAGACCACACATAACATATTACAAATCTTTGCCTTATATTCAAGTTTAGATTATCATCGCAAAAGAGGGATTTCATATTGTTAAAAGCAGTTCTTGCAGCCTCAATTCTGCATTTAGTTTCTATATCTGGATCAAGGGTCTCTGTAAGAATGCTGCCGAGGTACTCAAACTATATTCACCAAATATAAATATAATATAAAAATTATTTACAAAACGCGGCAAGCGCCAGCAGTGAGCCAAGAAACTAAAAAGATTATACCATCTTTTGAACTTCTTAAACCCAGTCGTGGTTTTTTTCTCGTAGAGTTAGCTTGCAGATAACACAAATTATTTGAAGATTCTTAAGGGCTATTTTTATTTGAGATGATACAGTTGACATCACCATGACTTTTAAGACATGTGACGCTCGACGCGGCTATTTTTGTCATTATTCATTTCTAGAACAAAACGGCTAGTTGACATTTTAATATTAATGGGAATATCTAGTACCCACTGAATTCATTGTGCTGTTTTTTGTAAACTTTTATATAAATTATGTATCAAAGTAATAATGAATATAGCTACATAATATCATATTTCACGAAGTTACGTCGTTTGAATTGATTACATGGGTAAGAGTTGTTGTTCCACACATAACCACAGAAAAAATAGCAATTTATGGTATATAATATATTACTAATCTTATATTATGTACTGTGTAGGTATAAATTTACGATATTTTTTATAGCTAAACTGTAAATAAATTCACCGTTCGCCACTAAGTTGTTCCTGTCAGAATTCATACTTCGAATGCTAGGCTACAGTAGTTTGGAGAAAATCATAAATGCGTATTTGCTTATGTATTTTTTACGAATGATACGATCAACTTAGGTGTATTGGAGGGTAATTTCCTGAACGTTCCCAGACTAATTTAGACATCGGCGGCTTAAGCTGTTTTAAGCAGCAACTCATCGAGAAGATACTGGACCAACTTTAACACGATGCTTGCTATAAGGAATTCTAGTCTAGTTTACTTGGTCATAACGAAAAGCTGATTAGTCAGCTCTTGTTTTATCACAGTACTCTTGAATTGGTGTGAATTCTGGCACCTTATCAAAACTCAAAACACAAAACACCAAACTCTTAGTTTGAGAGCAAATGATGAGAGAATATGATGAACCGAGAATAAACGCAGCAGCCTCCTATAAGCGTCGGTGGACCTAGCTTGAAAACGTGCTGCGAATGGCTCAGGAGAACCTTAATCCAAGTTGCCTCTTCACACCGCGGGCTCCCACCGCATTGGAAGGCCGACGAAGACGATCTTTTGGCTTGATTTAATGGAACCGAGAAACGCAAGATTGACGTGGGAGGAGGCAAGAGTCCTGGCTAGAGATATGGTCTCCTGGAAGCGTATAGTTATGTCCACACTCTCTACTTGAGAGAAATTTCAGTAAATGTTTCGTTTTCGTGAAAATAGGCAAAATGCTTTGTTTTATCGTATTTATTATGAATTATATCATGTTGAGAGGATAGGAATTTTTTGAGCATCGTTTTTTTGTCACTCTCTCGCAAGTAGCTCCTCGGTACTGTGCAAAAAATACAACTGCACGTCTGACTAAATTTTGGCTAACGAAAGCTCCTCATAACTAAACCGCTTTGTTTTTTTTATTTATATAAAACAGTATCAAAATGAAATTTTCCGTGTCGGTACCTTTTCCGTTTTTCAAAATTATTTATCATATTTTTATTTCGTACGTCTAAAGACGGCAGATAAAACCGGGCGCTTTTTGGGATTTTGGATGGTTCTAGCTCCCATAAGAAATAATTTTTAAAAAAAGTAAAACTATGAAGAAACGCCAATGGTAAATATCTATAGTCTACAAAGAAAATACTGGTCTAGTCTCATAATCCAGGGAAAAAATACGGGAGTATGTTTGTATGAAGAAAAGTCATGCCGCCTTTCCTCTTCAGTTCATTAGATGTTAAAATTGCTAAGTGTGAAGATAATGACAAAATCCCCTATCTCCAGCACTGTTGTAGATTGCAGCTTGCAACTGCAACGTATCCGCGTATACACGAATTATTATATTACGTTTCTCAGATCTTCGGACATCGAATGCGTAAATGTTATTGTTCCGTGATATACCAGCAATAAATATCAGCGGGGCATTTGCGATTTAATTTATTAGCTGGCTTAAGTGATTCAGAATTTATAAGGTGATACATTTGCCGCGAATATCTGCATTTAAATCTATGAGTATAGGAATGCTCGCATCGTTCCAGACTCGCCGTGTTATTGTGTTGAGTTATTATCTTGTAACTCGTATTAGGAAGTTGGTTAAAGGTTAGGTCACATTAGAAAATCGCATGTATTTTGTAATAAATCCAACTTGGCGACAACGCATCAATTAGAGGCAGTAGTACATGAATACACAACAAAGGTTGAAGCCAACCAGCACACTAAAATGTGCGTAATGGTGTGCCATAGTCTTACTAAGACTACAGCAGCGTGTGTCATACCGAAGCGTGCGAAAAGGCCACTTAAACCAGCCAGTGGGAGCTTAAAAGCCCTGTGAATGCCTTGACTTCCATATTCGCCTCTCAAAAATGCTCTTTATCTCTGTTGAAATGTCTTTAAAATTAAATTCATTTTCCGCGTCGTAGTGTAGTAGTCGGCGCGTTTGCCTACAATGCTTGAGATCCCGAGTTCGAATCCCAGGAAGATAGACATGAAACATTTGTTTAATGGGTAGTTTTACACCGCAATATTTCACTGTCCCTGGTCACGTCAGAGAGGTAAGATTGATCACCTTACACATAACACCTGTAACAGATAATCGAGATGCGCTGCATATTTATTTACTTTACGAATGCGGTGCCCCGTGCACCATCGGGAGCAAATAAGGATTTGATGTTGATACAATAAATAAATAAAATAAAAAAGGGAGTTTTTGATAAGTTTAAATAAATTGATGTAATATTCATTGCTTTTGAAATAAACGCATTTATAGCCATGCCCATTTTAGTACCGCGAAGACATAAAGTATCTACTTACATATTTCGAAATAATTAATGTGTGGATTCGAACCCGACACACATTGCACGTGACGCTACAAGCTGTAATCCGCCGAGCCATTAATCTCCGGAAGGGAGGTATCCTTGGAAACAGGTAAATTATAAATAATAAAATAATGCGGGTGATTTATCTCTGTAATATCAAATCTTCAACTATGAACTTCCAGCATCCAATATAGTCGGCATTCTCAGCCAGTTATGTATTTTTTACTTAAGAAATTTGTTTTTTTTTTTTCCATCCATTTTTTAATGTAACATAAACCTTATTTTAACAAATAATTTAATATAGACTTGTCAAAAGTCGGAATAATCGGCGGGCGTGCATGAGATATATATGTTTAGAGATATACGAATAAGTATATATGCATGCATAGACAGTGTGTTGTGTTCTTTCTGAGCTAATAAGGGTTTTGAGAAAATGGCGTGATAGTTACAAAAAATATTTAATTTTAAAATTTGCCATTACGACATTTCTGTGGTCTCAGGGTTTTGCCAAAATGATTAAATTGCTTGAAATATTTGTACCTTAAGGATAAACCGCGGGAGTCATGTTGAGTTAAGTTTAGGGAATTATAAATAACTTTCAATTTAAAAATATTGATTATTTTGATACTAATAGTACTTATTAAAATAGCGTATCTGCAACCAATGATATTTTTACCACTAAAACAAACTGGGCTTTATATTTTTATTTAATCATTAAAAAAAATTATTATGAAAGTGGACTTTGGTATTTTATTCAAGAATAAAATAGCGTATTGCGATAATTTATCATTTTTTTATTTTAAAACTGCAAAAAGCAGACAAAAACCAAATAAAATATGAAATCTATCACAACACTCTATCATTGGTTGATATGGAAGAACTTTTGACATCACGCAAAGTTTTTCATTTTTATTGAAATTGCTTTTATTATTTTTTAAATATATTTTCGAGGAACGGTACAATTCAATGCTGTAATTTTTACTGCGCGTAGGAAAACATTTTTCATATCCAATTTCCCGTAGCACTGAACTTCCCCATTACTACAGTAGTGAATTACGTTGCGTAATACCACTTAGATTTTAGAAAATCGCATTAAGGAATTGAACCCAGAACCTTGGGGCGTGGAGCAAGAATCTTATCTATTACAAAAACTGGAACAACTTATATTTACTACAATGTTGCTGGCAAAAAAGGATAGCTACTTTTTGTTATGAATTTCTCATTTGAGTTTATTTATACCGTTCAGTAATGATAATTTTATGAACGTTATATTCCTATTTATTTCAATGCTCTTTTTTATTTTTTCTAAATGCCTATTGAGCATGAATAAATAAATAATTAGCGTGTATATATTTGATTGTGTCGAACAAAACATCTGTAAATGCATCGGAGCAACCATTATCCCATAGAAATTATTAATCCTCTGAACGAATCGCAGGCTTTCCCGCGCCCACAATCATAATTCAAAGCGTAATTCTAATTCCATTTTTGAAATCATTATTGTTATTCTATTTTCGAGTCGCGGGTATATAAGGCCGGGTCTCGTTAACTCGGTTCCATTCGGGACTGACCAACGCCAGCCCTCACGTGGATTTCATATGGACACCATACGGATTTTGATAATAGGCCGCTCTAATTAGCTCAGTTCCTCTATGTCAGGGGTCTTAAAACTTTGCGACTAAAGGGCCACATTGATTACTACTCAAAGTCTGAAGACGGGATATAGTTAGACTGCTACTAATATACCTAACATATGAAATGAATTGTCGTAGCGAAACTATTGATATTATTTACTTGAGGCACTTATGGTAAATTTATTTGCCGTGTTAGTTAACAACCCTGAATCTTTTTAGATTTTCCACGAATTTCGTATTTTTTTCTTATATTTCGTACTGACGATATTTTTTCTCATTTTCAGAATTTTTGTATAACGCCACTGTCAAAACTTATTCATGCTATAAACTTATTATTTTGCCATGATACATCAGTAATTTTATAATTCTCAAGGCGTAAAATTCATTTAAGATCTGAAGACATTATATCCAAGAATAAAATTTGTAAGTCGCGCACTTTCAGAGCTAATGCCTTGTTATTATCTGATTTTAGTGTGAAATACTATGTTTATTTATATATAAATTTATTGCATATACATCCATATTCATCACCACGGAATTTATATAACACTAGAGCATTTGAACATTAATATAAAGTCTCCTCTGTTTAGGTTAACCTGTGTCTAACACGGCCTAGCCTGTCCTAAGATGGAAATTTTATGTCTTTTAAATTGTAAGTAGAATTAGAACCAATATTGAAAGACCATTATTCAGACCGTTTTGTTACATTCACCGTTCGGCTTACTGTAATAATTTTTTTAAATAATAAAATGTGCAATAAATTGTATACTTTGGCCGGGTATTTGTTTTGATAAATCAGATTCGTATTAAGTTTAAATAAAATATTTTTTTAAATTGTTGAAAAATGTTTAATTAATTTACACACTCAGATTGTCAAAAAGAATATAGTTTTGCATTATTTTCATGCTCGTAAGTATACATATTTTTTTAATAAATGTGGAAAAAGTATTTAATATTTACCCAAGTATTTCAATTTTCAGACTGTTTCCTAAAAGTAAAAAATTACCTCTGCTGGAAAAATGGGAATCTAATTATGGTAGAGTAGGATTTGAACCTCAGACCTTTAATCCGTGAGACCACAACACTTCCACGGTACCACAACCCGGTTCAAATATCATATTTTACAATATATTATTTATATTAAAAATAATGCTTCACAAAAATTGCACTTTCCCTCTTTCCAATTGTTCCAAGAAGCTAAACTTTTAGACCTAAGACAAATATATTGTTTTCAATGTTTAAAATATATATTTAAGAACCAAAATTTATTTACAAGTAATTCAAATAGATCAAGTCAAAGAAGGAATCGTGTGTTAGAAATACCACATTGTAAAACGAGGCTTGCACAGAGACATGCATATTTTATAGGCCCAAAAATTTTTAATTATTTTTTTACTGATAATAATTCATTGATTCCAAGCTTTCATAATTTTCATTCTTTTAAAACACGCACTATCCTGGATTTAAACTAAATATATGAGCTCTTTTTTTCTGTGAAATACTTTTATGTTTTTTTTAAATATATTAAAAACAAAAGAATTCAAATAATAAAAAAATAAAAAAACTATATCTGTAACGAGCGAGATGCTCGTGTATAGTGAGGGAGTTAAATAAACGGACATTATATATTTTTGATATGTATTTCTTTTTTGTACTTAAAGTATTTTTTATTTGCTATCTGAAAGCTCTGGGTGTTAGTTAATCAATAAATAAATCTGCTAAACAAAAGAACCCGCATATTTATGAGAAAATAAAATTTTTAAAATATAGCGAGTATTTTAAGAAGTTGCTATTGCTATTATTTACAAACCCGGGTACTAATGCTAATTATAATGATATCCCACGGGGTCTGAGGGGAGATGAGAAGAATAAGGAAATCAAACGTGTTTATAAAATTTATCCCGCTGCATTTATTTTAATGAGAAGGAATCTTCGAGGGAAGACTTCCGTTGGGTTTGAATGCGCGCTGCTTAAGAAGTTATTTTGTATTGCGTACATTCTTGCTCCAGAAATAATGTTTCCCTTTCTAAATACTGTAAACGCGGGAAAAATGTTTAGAATGCTCTGGAAATTTTGGCGAAAACTTCGCGACTTGAACAAACGTTCAAAAAATATGGCCCATTATTTTGAAAGTGGTATAAGTTGTTTATATGTAGTGTTTAACTGTCTTCTGTGTGTATCTGATGCCGTGCTTCTTGCTAGCAGCAAAGGAGACCCGCAATTCTTGGTAACAAAAGTCTATGATGTTTGCAAGAAAAGCGATTCGCTTATGAATGTTGATTAATCGAATGTGATGGTTTTTGCAAGGGGTGAAAATATTACTAAATGTGAGATCAGTGTGAACGGAGATATTCTGAATCAGGTAAAAGAATTTGTGTACTGGGAAGTATGTTTACTAGGGATGGAAAGACCGAGAAAGACAAGGCACGATCAAGTCCATCAAATACTTGAAGATGGACATGTCAAAAGTAGGAATAATCGGCGTGCGTGCATGAGAAGATGTATGAATGTAGAGGAAGCGAGGTATGTATGCCAAGATAGAGTGATATGGCGTTCTATCCTCTCTGCCTACCCCTACGGGGAAAAGGCGTGATGGTTTGTTTGTTTGTTTTCATTTAAATGTTCTTAAAAATTGGTTGAAAATACAAATTCTCTAAACAGGTTAAACGTTAGAAAATAATCGTATAAAACCACTTACCGAATTCTTTTGTCTACCAACGAAAGTACTTCCTCCACATACACGAAAACAGTTTCAAAGACCGCGGGTCTTGTCGGTTTTGCTCATACAAAAATGCAATGCTTGTTGTCAGTAAACGAGTTACTCTTTTAAAATTTTCAATTTCATACATCGCGATTTTAATCGGATTTCACTCTTCTACTTTCACTGCACCTTTAACAGTGAGTTGGGATGAATATAAAGGCCCTTTGGCAGATATTGTCGTTCAACCTCATGACCGAACTGCAAACACGAATGGTAGCAAAACCTGTGTTTACTCGTGTCTATGTCTACTTTTTTTCGGAATCTCTAAGTTCAGTCATATCACTCCACTACTTCGGGAACTACACTGGCTATGTTTTCCACAGAGGGTCGAATACAAACTCTGTTGGCTTATGTATAAGTCACTGCACAACTCTGCTCCGGAATATCTAAGGGAACTATGCATTCCAGATGAACTAGCTGACAGGCGTCTCACGCTTAGATCATCTACGTCTACGGCGACAGGAAAAGTTATTATACCTCTACGCAAACAGCGCACAAAATTTAGTTAACGCGCATTTGCGGTCGCAGGCCCTATGGCATGGAATGCTCTCCCAGCAGAGGTTCGAGGCTGTGAAAGTGAAGTGATGTTTCGGAAAAAACTTAAAACCCACTTGTTCTCTAAATCATTTGAATAAATCCGTAGCATGTGACAACAAAATAAATTGTTTTAATTAAATTACAAATTTAAAAGCTTCAATTAAATTAATTTAACAATAGAATCACTATGTAAAGCGCCCTTGAGGTATTTTATTACGAAAATGGCACTATATAAGTTATCTATAATAATAATAATAATACCAGTTTTATTGAGTCACTAATAAAAAAATAAAAATAATAAATAAAAGAGCGATGGAAAGTGGCGAGAGGGTAAAATAGCGGCCTCGACGAGTGTGAAGTGTGTGGTGTGTGGGAGAGATTGTGTGCTTCTAGTGTGTGCCAGGATAAGGTAAGGGGGGGCGGCGGCACTCCACAAGTGGGCCCCCACGAGCCCAGGTAGCCCTACCAATTACCAATTACAAACAATGACGTTGCACATGGCGGCTAACGACGCGTCGGGCGAACATCGTCCCAGACGGTAGACGGTCTAATTACGCCGTGCTACTTACATCACTTTCTCCCTAAAACACAATTATACCATAATATATTTACGGTGGATTGTGGCCTTATGAGTGTCGTAGATTTGGGAGGCTTTAAAATTGAAATATCAAGGTAAATCACAAAAACTTTTTTATTAAACATTATGTTTTAGATATCTAACTAAAAAGAATACTATTCATATTAAATTCTCTTTCCTTTTCTTTTAGTCGTAAATAACCGTGTTAGAAAATTTGAAACAGGTTATGGTAGCGAGAGATTTGAACCTCAGACCTCCTGATCCGGAGTCCACAACACATACCACGGGATCACAACCCATCTTGGGTTGTTTTACATTGCGTATCGTTTAAGCTATTATTTCGCTGCTCACTTTATCAGAGTTTTTATACATGTTGCAATATCCTAAATGGCAAAAATGAATTTGTTAACATATTACTTTTCCATACGTCATAAAATCAGTGATTACAATTGTCCATGTCCTGGCGGATGAAAAATATGTTTCAGTAGTTCAAGCGCCTGGCTAATATGCATGAGGTCCCGGGTTCGTTTTCCAGAACGGTCGACATAAAATGTTTATTTAAAACGGTGTATCTTCATAATATAATTTCACTAGCGCACTAAGAGTCAGACTGACCATATTGACTTTATGTAAAAATAAGGTATTTTCGTGGGTTTTTTTTATTTTTACTGTTTTTAAATGAGCGAAAAATACGTTGTTAACGATATTAATATTTTTTCCGTGTCACTTTTGATGAATTTTCTTCAATTAATTTAAATACGTTTATTTTTAATTACCATGAAACAAAACGTTTGGCGCCCTGGGACAAATGGCACATTTTACTTTACCCCGCCATACTTGTACGTAATGTTTGCTTGAAGCGCACTCGGTGATCATGGCGTGTGACGTTTAAGTATTGTGACGCCAAATGCGAGCCGTTATGCATGTGCTCGATTTTGAACCCGAAAATTATGAATGAAAATTTGTTACCTTTACAGTTCACGTTGTTCAATATTCACATAAAATCCTATCGTTGTATTCAAACTCAACACAGGGCTCTTTGCCTCATACAATTATGGATACTTTATTTATTTTTTGTAAGTGAATCTTTATATGAATAAATAAAGAAATCCGCTCTTAATATTAAATTTAAGATATTTTCAACCTTCTTCACGATTTGTGAAAATACCTTATTAGCAAGATGAGCTGTGTTTGGTGTACAAATTCAATACCCTTTGCACCACCAGTTCCATATAAGGGTATGATGATTATAATAGTGTGTATTAATTACTTTTGTGTTTTTAAAAAGTGTTATTTGTATATTAATTTTTATTTATTATTTATTTTTGTTTCTTTAATATATTATTGTGTACACTTGCTAAACACAAGAGCCCGACTCTTTTTTGGCACGTTCAACCTGAATTGTTCTTTTTTTATTTCTTTATGTGTGTTTTTATGTTAAATAAAGGTTTACGAATATGTTTTTAAATGGTTAGGTTTCTAATGGATAGTAATGTAAGAAAAAACTTTTTTTTTGTAATGCTTTCTTTGTCTCGCGGTTGGGAAACGCATTTAAAGATTTTCTTAAATATCCGTTTCTGTTCTCACATATTTATAACAACCAAATTAAAAGTATTTCTTGCTCGTTACGACGGAGACCGCGAAACGAAGAATGCATACACTTTCGTCGGGAGGCGGACGTCAGGAGGGTCCGAGTTATCGAAATCGTTTCTGAAAATTTCACTCTCCGAATAAAAATGCTCCCGTGAGTGACTAACTAAGAAGCAAACAAGTCCTGCGGCATTTTTTAATTCCCTCTCGTAATGGATGGTCCGCGTTTTACATTCTAACAGGGTATTATCACTCTGGAGGAATATCGGATTTAACCTACTCTACAAATAAAATATTTTTTAAAGATTCTCCTAGTGTTTATATAAACTCTTATAATGAATATTTTTATTCATTTTTCGAAAGACCTTGTTTTTGAAACGAAAACTGACGCTACTGTCTAATTTTAATTATTTATTTTTTCTATTTATCTAAAAAAATATCTACTTTTAAAAAATATATTTTAAACCATTTTATCTGTTTTTGTTGAGTTTTTTCTTTTCTATCTTCTTAATATTTTAATAATAAAACGTTTTATTTTTCAAAGCATCAAAAACTAAATATTATATGTTAATTATTTTATATAAATTATTATTTAAAGAGCACATTATTAAAATATCTAACAAAGCTGTAAAATTATTAGGATTTGTACTTAGAACCGGAAAAGATTTTAATAATATAAACACATTAAAATATCTTTACACATCTCTTGTTAGAAGCCAACTAGATTATAATTCTCCAATATGGTCACCTTATCAAATCACTTTCTCAGATTCTATTGAGAGAATTCAGAATAAATTTCTTAGATATATTAATTTTAAGATGGGTTTTTCTACTAATCAATTAAATTATAACAAAATTTTAGACTCTCTTAAATTAACTAAATTGTAAGAACGAAGAACATCGACCGATCTTATGACTTTATATAAAATAATAAAACCAATGTTTGATACCCCTGATCTACTGAAATTGATTTCATTCTATGTACCACCTAGATTAAGCAGAACATCTACAATATTTTATTGTCAAAATTCTCGAACGGTAGCTCAATATAACTCACCTATTGTTAGATTACAGAATACCGGGAATGAATATGCATCACATTTTGATATATTTAGTTTATCTCTGCCTAACTTAAAAAATAAAGTGACCAACATATTTTTATCAAAAAGAGCAAATCATCTTCAGAAGATTGGGTTGGAATAGTTATAATTTGATTGATTAATGTATTTTGTTATTGTATAATTTCTTTAAAATATGTATGTATTTCAAGTAATTAATAATGTGTATAGTACGAGTATATTAATATTTCATACTCGATTTTTTTTATTTTTAACCTTTTTATTTCTAAGCACTCTTTATACCACATATATGTAAATGGCAGAAATGCCGTATATAAATAAATAAATAAATATGTGTACAATAATATTATGTCTGTACTCTTTCATTTGATTCCTAATTAAAACTTATGTCTGACACCCGGTCACTAACTATTATTTAATAATTTATCGGGACAAAATATGCTTTAATACTTTGTTTTCTTTTCATAATGTATTAATATTGTAATAATGTGTATTTTATTGAATAAAGACTATAAATAAAAAAAGTAACTACTTCAATCTAGTCATAGCGAAAGGATTGTTATTACCACAATTGACAATTATATTATGACAAATTAATTTTTTTAATACAACACTATTTCTCTTTGGTGGGAAGGGACAGTACAAAAATATTATTTCAGTTTTAAAAAATGTTTGATTAGCTACAAGTTTTTTCTTATCCGAATTATGTTCATATTTCTGATCCGTGTGATAGGGGCCATAGGAATTAAGAGTTTATGGCCGCCACAGCGTCGATTTATCGCCGTTTCGATATCTTAGACAAGACGAATGCGGTTCGGAGTTCACGAAATACCTACATACATGACCGCTGCCCGTTTTATTTAAACTTCAATATTTTATTTCTCAACACTCAACCGTTACTCCTGCAATTTTTCTTTAAATTTAAAACGCATCTGAAAGTGGCAAAATTTGAGAAAAAATTATATTGAAATATTCACATTTATCCAAATTCGTGGATTGATGTGTTTTTTTTTCTGTAATAATTCACGTTTGAAAACTGAAATTTAGGCATAAATGTATCATTTTAGACATTTATTCCATAAATGTGGATATAATTGACAACACTTATTGACCAAAAATTATGTTAGTTAACTTTCCAATATCTTAAAAGTTCAGTAGTAACATCAAATTGAATCGTTTTTAAATTGTAATATTTGTTATACTTAACAAATGCCAAAACACTACTAAAATATTCAAGTAAATTCAATAAATCAGTAAAAAGGATCACGAATTATCAAAGAGCAGTCAAACCCGAAGTTTTTGGAAAGCATACTTTCAATTCATTCTAATGCGCTGTTCTGTTCATTACTCATTTTGCATCCGAGACTTTCTTCTCTAGTGGGTGTAAAGTTAATTGCCCGAAATCGTATCACAGTATTATTTAATTGCTTACGAAGATGAGGAAGAATCGACCTTAAATGACGCTGTATCCTCGGGGCGTGGGACGATTATCGCATAGCGGTGTAACGGTCAGTTAGTATGTTTGAGTGATGATAGGCATAAGATTTGGCGCGATTTTTTAAACTGGTTTTTACTTCTGCGATATAAGTCTGTAATTAAAAATCACTCTAATTAAATTTATATAATTTTTAATGAACCTCGCAATGTAATAACATACTCATATTAAAAAGTTTTTTCTTCCTTGCTATAGACCTATGTGGTCTGTTCTCCAGGGGGCCGCTTCTTCCGTGGGGAGGATTCTCAGCTGTCCTTCCATCTTTTGGGAGCTCTTCTACGAGAACGAATCCTCGAAAGTGAGTCTGGTGGTGTCCATTCTTTGGTCATGACAGTGCCGGTCCGTTTTTTGCTGTCTACTTCAACTAACGTTGTCCATAGCCTCACATACCTCTCTTATTCTGGTGTTCCTCTTAAAATTTCGCCTGGCATCATTCTGTCTTCATCTCGGATGTTTTCAATACAGGTAAACATCGTTTTGCGCCGGTTCGATTTACGCCGATTTACAACTACGCCGGTCGGTGCCGGCTTGGAATGAGGAACTTCAGCCCTACGGGAAATTGGATACAAAAAATGTTTTCTTACGCGGGGTAAAAATTAGAGCATTAAATTGGACTACAAAGTTTCTTGAAAATGTACAGAAAAAGTAATAAAAAATACTGTGATAAAAACGCACTACTTTAAATGACGTCACTGGTTCGTGTGAATCAACCTATGATCTCAGAGCTATGGAAGATTTCCGGTCTGCTTGTCGCTTCTGGACCAATAGGAAGAACTGAATGAGAATAAGCGGAAATGAACCTCTGACGTTACACGCGGAGTTATTTCAGAAATACAAAACTTTGAAAAATCGTAGCGCCGATAATACGATTTATAAAAAAAAAAATTGACTTAGTTTAACAGTCTATTAACAAATAAAAAATTTTAAAAAAACACTGAACTTCCTCATTCCCTGGTTCGGCCGACACCAGACGACAAACAGCAGGAGCCGCGATTCCAATAGCAGACATACTTTACACGTTGTATTATTATATTACTGTGTATACGAGCAGCCTTTTGTGTGTGTGAAATTGTTTCCGAGTTTAGTATTCGTTTTGTTTTTAAGAAAAATAAAAAGGTATGATTATATTTTTATTTTATTATTATTAAAATCAAAAGAATTTTCAAATATTTGTAGTTTATGCTACGATTCTGCAATAAAAGAAGCAAAAATCAAAGCAAACGAAATCGGATGTTTTTTTATTAAAAGTGAGAGAATTTAATTTAGAACCGACGAACTAGTGAGTTAGTATAAGGGAAGATGGAAGTCTAGGCATTTACAGGGCTTATGACCTGTCATTGGCTGGTTTAAGTGGCCACTTTACACACTGTGTAACGTTCACCATTTTGCCTATGTTTAAACATCCATATTTCTTCAGTTCTTCCATTTGTTGATTTAAGTGAAGTTAAAGAGCTGAGACCTTTATTGTTGTGAAGAGATTCATCAGACTGAATTATTTCACATTCTAGGCAACGCCTGAAAACAATTTTTCAATTTTTAAACTTCTTCTTGGACCAGTTGGTTTCATTACAATATTTGAGTTTGTCTAAATGTTCGTAGACAAAAGACTGGATTTCACCCCCTCGGGAGTCATTAAGATTAACAAATTACAACAGCTACAACTACATTAACAAATTACATGTTAATGTTTGTGTAATCTATATTTTAAATTTTGTATTGTACATTGAAAAAGTCCTACGAAAAAAAGCATTTTTAACGTACGATGTTTCTCCTCCTCCTCTTCACAGTAGTAGCCGCTCGATTGTGGAATAATCTACCCACTAATGTTAGAGACGCCCCTTCTTTATTTACATTTAAGTCAAGATTGAAATGTCACTATCTAAATATTTAAATTGTTCCTTTATCCTTCTTCTATCCTTCCCATCCCCTCTCCTCTCTTCATAGTAAAGTGTTATTTTTTTTTTATACATTTATTTATTTTTGTTAATCTAATTTTTGTATAAAATTGTAAGATTCAATATGTCCATATATTTATAATTTTCTGAAACTGAACGGTTTGGGTAGGTAGGAAGAAATTGCCTTAAGGCAATATGCCCGCCCTTATATGTATATTTATTGTATATGTATATAAAGTGTCAATAAATAAAAATAAAAATGTTTTACTTATTGGTACATGAAACAGGTGGTACCGTCTACAAATCCTGGCTGGCACATGTATTGTTATTAAACCAAGCAGCTCTGTACAGTCAACCATTCCTGTCATAATTTTGTAAAGCAGTAGTTGGTCCGCACACACTCTGCGGTATTTTTTATGTATTACTGATTTTCGATAAATTTTAAATACAACTTTAATTCAGTTTACCGTAATTCAATTACAGCGGATTTTCGATCGGCTTAGCATAGGAAACATTAATTCCTACCGCTTTGTGTAGCAACACGGATAAGACCTGTCACCAAGAAGAGTTGAAATGTGCTCCAAAATTACGGATTACGATGAATAATCCAACCGGTTTATATCACTTTATTAAAACCAATAAAAAATTAACTAAACCTGTTGGCTATTATGCGCGTGCGCCCGTCTTATAAACGTTACCGTGAATGCGTGCGAAAAAGGGGCCCGCTCTGATAAAATATTAATAAGGTTTTTTATGTATCATTTGTGGTTTTTGAGTGCCTGAATATACAAATCATATAAAATATTATCCACTTTATAAATCAGCGATCTCCCGGCTCGACATAATGAACGACACAGTAAGAATTGGAACATGAACTTTTAGGAAAGGTCTCAATGATCAGAACAAGGAAGCTTTCTCCTAAGTGGACCTGACATGACACGCAAAGAAGAAGAGATCGGCAATACATAATTAAAACGTAGAAAATATTATTAATATTTAACTAAACTGGACTTTTATAATAAGAAACTTCAACCCTTCGGGAAATTGGAAACAATAAATGTTTTCTTGCGCGCGGTAAAAATTATAGCATTCAAATGTACAGAAAAGTTTCCTGGAATTGTATGATAAAAAAAAATATTTTAATAAAAACCGACTACTTTGAATGACGTCACTGGTTCATATGAATCAATCTATTATATAAGAGCTATGGAAGATTTCCGGTTCGCTTGCCATGGATGGACCAATGGGAAGAACTGATTGAGAATAAGCGGAAAAGAACCTCTGACGTCACACGCGGAGTTATTTCAGAAATGCAAAACTTTGAAAAATCGTAGCGCTAGTAATACGATATATAGAAAACGGAAAAAAAGTTTTTCGGCTTAGTTTATTAGTCTATTAACAAATAAAAAACAAACAAAAAACCCACTAAACTTCCTGATTGTATTTTTTCTGTATTGCTGTTGTTTTTCTTAATAAACAAAAAATTAAATAATAATGAAAAATAAGCTGTTGTACTATTATCGTCGCTACTATTTATTTAATTTTTGTATTTTTTTCATTATTTCGCGCGTGACATCACTAGTTCTCTTCGGTGAGTTGTCCTGATTGGTAAGTTGGCTTCCCGGAAACCGGAAATCTATCACAACACTCTGGTATTGGTTGATTTAGAAGAAATTGTGACGTCATTGAAAGTGATCAATTTTATTCATTTTAGAGAAAATTCGCCGTACAATTAAATGCTCTAAAATTACAGCATTTAATTGTATGGCGAATTAATTTAGTAAAAATTTACTGCGCGTAAGAACAGTTTTTGTGTCCAATTTCCTGTAGCACTGAACTTCTCGTTATTCAATAATTTATTTTCTTATCCAGATTTTCATTATTTTTACTATAACTACGCCACTTCCTTGATTTTATAATGTTATTTGGGTTCTTATCAAATCGATATCATATTAAAGGTAAATCTTAACTCGTTTGAAGCTACATACTATCCAACTATGTTTTCGATAGAAATCTGATACCGTGATCAAGATTATAAATGTTATTTCTTGAATTAAGACGTTTTAGGTTTGATGAAAGTATCTCCGTTTATGACTCTTTGTTTGGTGTATTTTTATAGAACTAACAATAGTTTATTTACCGAAAAAACGCGTTCCATACAATTGTATAAATAAAACCTATGTTAAAAAAAAAAACTATTAGTTATTTTTGATATTATGATTGATTAAATCTTAATATTATCTGATTTTACAATAAGTACCTACTAAATATTATGAGATTATTAGATTAAAATTATGTACTAGACTGATGATCGTATTTTGAATTACTGATCGTTCGATTGAACTAATTGTAATTAATTCATTACTGATTTTGGTTTAATAATTACTCTTGAAAATAAAAAATCATCTGATTTGCTTTTATTATTTTATTTTTTTCTCGTGGAAGAACACATATTTTTTGTCCGCATTTAACGCAGTCTGCACTTCTACAAGAATCATTTTCTTAGTTGAAATTTCAAGCAATATTTTATACTCTGAATTTATTTGGTTACCTGACTCATTTCAAACTGCAAGAATTGATTAATTTTGTTTTATCGTTTGGAAAATACCTCGCCGAAACAAGTTTCAGTAGAAAAAAATTAGATGCGAAAAAACTCGAGTACATTTTACATTTTAATACCTACGTTAAAAATATTATGCAAATTGTATGCCATCGCATACCGGTGCCAAAAAGTATACCGTTTACAATTTGCAATTAAATATCACGTTTTATGGTAATTTAAAAATATTTTTTAACTAACAAACATTATTATTCATTCAAATCAAAATATCTGTTCTCTTTAAATTCTCGTATCAGAAGTTATTTATAACTCATAACTATAACTGTATAGTCCTGCACTGGAAACAAAATTTGTTAAGATATAATAAATTATAATCATATACTAAATAAAAATTAGAAAAACTACTTAAACAATTAAAATATTTAATTTATGTTATGTCTTGTTACAGATATCGATGAATGCGCGTCTGCACCTTGTCAAAATGGGGGAACTTGCATAGACTTGGAAAATGCCTTTCAGTGTCAATGTCCGTCTTCTTGGGAAGGAGACCTCTGCCAATTTGGTAAGAACTTAAAAATAACTTACAAATAAAACAAAAATCCCTCGAGCAATGGCCCAATACTACATAGGCACAATACTCCAGTGGCGAGCCGTGATTTATTATGGGTAATCTACAAAAAGTGGTCATTAATTTTTACCTACATATAAGTAAATAATATACTGGTTATATAATTATGAACGACTATTTTTTCTGTAGCTCTGTGAAAATCAACTCAAACTTGTGCAATACAATACTTGTGCAAAAGTTTATTAATAAATACCACAATGACATTCAGCAGATATTTCCGGTATGATTTATCTGTCAACACTGAGCACTGGCCGATTCCTTTTAAAATGAATAATGCCAAAAACGCCCACTGTGTACGCCACATGTCCTATGTGATACATAATATGTCAACGGTATCTTATCAAAGAAAAATAGCCTTTCGGAAATAATGTTCAAAAATACTAGTTTCCAAATAGAGAATCTTCAAATAATATTTGTAATCTGTAAGCTTGGTTTAGTACTAAAAAAACCTGACTGGATTAAAGATGTAAAATATAGTGTATTTTTTTGTATGAAGGAATAAGCTGCGGTAATCGACTTGTTTTATCCTTTACTGAGAACGGGCTGGGCGCACATCATAGATTATTTTTTGAAGGAAGATATAAACGGTGTGGTGGTGGTGATTTATAATTAATAACAAATATTTTGTTTATTTTCCCTTAAATATATCATTTCCTATAAAACATTATCGAAAATGAAACTATAATGGTGAGCTGTGCATAATCGCTTATTTGAACGATTCACCCCTTCAATACTCTCCAATAGCAAGGGTCTTACCACTTACATATTGTTTTACTGATAAGAAAGATGTTGATCTCCTAAGTTATCATGTTCAGTGGCCTGACTACTCTTCCTATCAGCACGGTCAGTGGTAGGTTGGTTCTGGAAGCCGGGATGTAAAACAGCCTGTGCTGGCGCATTTCGAGATATCCATCCGGAACATAAAAATGTATATTCTCCAAAAGAGGTGATTTCTCGATATGACCTCTTGTCAGCCTAAAAAATGGGTCATTTTCAACCCATGCCTTCTAATATGCATACTGTTGGTCCCCGGCATGCCTACTGCCTACCCTACGCGATTGTCATAAAATATTTTGAATCTTTTGGAGTTGATAATGAAATCAATATACGAGACTTCTAATTCGCATAAACGGATTCCAAAGGGTTTATAATATCTCATGTTTAATCAAGTTGGGAAAAATAGCAGGCTGTGCTCAAAAACTTACACCTGTTATTATTACAAATAAATTTTGAAGCGTCATCTTAAAAATATATTTCTTCGAGAGCGCTTTACAACAGTTATATATATACTATTGAATTTAAATTGGCTTAAAATTTGAGTAAAACAGTTTATTTTCACATGCAAGATTAACCATCCCTCCCGCGTGATGTGTAGCTAGTACACATTGCGTCTAATAACTATAATATCTTTATACATATAATAAATATTGGGTTTAGATTTTCAGTATTCCTCCACTACTCATTTACGTATTGACTGAAATATTAAAAAAAAATAATAAGTACTTATTAGGCACAAAAAAGCATTTTATCGGAAATCGGGGATAAATTATACTCACAGTATACCAATGTTTCGCATTGTTGCGTATGAAGAAAAGAGTAAAGAATTTACGCCCGTCGCGGAGTCAGTAACGTAGTCCAGTACTAGCTACTTAGTAGCTATCGGGAAGTTGACGCGGGTGCACGTTCCACCCGAGTCGTTAGCGATACCCAATGGTTTTTTCATGTTTTCAGCAGTGAGATTTGAAATATTATCATCTTTGAATTAAATTATGGTTAATTAAAGCCATTCCCTATAAATATTCCATTTTTTCCTTTTGAAATCTCGTTTAATGTGTAGTGACTACACAGCACCGTAACGCGCTGGTGTTTTTAGGACAGTAAGGGAAAAGTTAAGAGAACAGATGGGTATTAATTTTATTCCGAAACATCACTTTACTCTCACAGTTTCGCACTACATCTGCCGCATTCCATGCTATAGAGCCTGCGATGCAAATGCGTGTTCGCCGAATTTTTGACCCACGTGAGATTTAAAAATGAATGTTTCGTTAGTTATCCCCTTTTTTTCGTAAATCCTAAAATCGACTATTTTTAATTTGTATTTTTTTACTATTTAGATGTAGATGAATGCGTGTCAGAACCTTGTATCAACGCAGTGTCCTGCGTCAACCTGGCGGGAGGCTACCAGTGCCGGTGTAGAAGGGGATGGGCTGGACGGAACTGTGACAAGAACATAAACGACTGTGTTGGGCAGTGTTTGCACGGGGCCACCTGTATAGACCTCGTGAATGATTACCATTGTGCCTGTCAACCCGGATACACAGGTAATTTTAAAAAATATGTTACAGTATTTTCATTTTGTCAAAATATTTATATACAGTATTTATTTCACCTGCTGAGAGTTTACACTTAACATACACATTTATTTATTTATATATATATATATACATTTTATTCTACAAAAAAGCACTCTGACAAATTTTGTTTGTACTAGGAGTGGGCTCAGTATATGAAGGGTTAACAAGCCAGAAATATTAGTATGCCTTATGTTGCAATCGGTTCCTATATGGGACTGTTCTTTTCTATTTTTATTCATTCATACTTAACTTTCTTGTATGCAGACACTGTAAACTGCATTATGTCCGGGCGAATAAAGAATACTATAATTCTGCGTAGGAAATAGAACTAGAACCCCGGATGAGTTTTTTCTACTCGATGGCTACTCGGGTGAAAATCCTGGGGTTATATTGCAAACGCTCTCGTGGCCGTAGAAAAAGCTTATCTACAAATCGAGCGGAGATGATTGTGCCTCGTAGTTTAGTGGTTGGCGCGTTAATCTATCAAGATCGATTACTGGGTTCGATTCCTGGCAAGGTGGACGTAAAATATAGGTTTTGAAGGTAATTCTACACTGCAATATGTTATTTTCCTTGGACTGGAACCTGAAGAGCAAGACTGATCACCTTACCTTCCATGTAATTACATTGATCCATATACACTGCAATAGGAATAGTGAAGACCAACCGCCGGTCCAAATCTGAGTCAAGTATAATTGATAAGATTAAGAAAGAGTTTCTGAGATAGTTTTGTCATGTAAAACTAATGGACGACGAAAGAATGGTAAAACAAATATATATGGCGAAAATGAACGGTAACGTGAGACGAGGATGACCAAGGAAGACGTGGCATTATCAGATAAACTGAAATCTTAAGTCTGGTCATGTCAAAAGCAGACAGAACCGAAGGGCATGTATGACAATACGTATGAATGTGGAAGAAATTTGGAATATATGCCCGGATAGACGTGTGTGGCATTCTCTCTGCCTACCCCTACGGAAAAATAGCGTGATGGTGGTAGTAGTAATTAATTATTTTAAATCCATTTCATAATGCAGTCATCAATAGACTTCACTCTCTAGGCAATAAGTACCAGGACGTTGGTGACTCATTTCACATGAAATTTAGTACATATAGAACGGTTCTTCTTCTTTATTTCGTTGGTAATAGTTCTAGGTAACTATTTGTTACTATTGTTAAAATATTGTTTTAAACTTCTTTATTAGTGTTTTTTTTTTCAATTTTTCGTTTCGTTTCTTGAATTAATTTATAAGTAAAAAATATTTCTCTTTATCATTTTTTTACATTAAATAGATTTATACATAAACATATACTATTTACCTAAATATTAGTTTTAAATAATAATACATATATATATCTATATATATTTATTTATGTTATTCAATATTGTTTTCTTGTTTTTTTTTTTTTTTTCAACTGGTTCAAAGTATTTCTAATACCAAATTATCTTTTTTTTATCGATAATTCTATAACTGGTAATATTTTATTCTTTTATATAGTTTATATTTCTTAGACTTTCTTAATTAATTAATTAATAATATTATTTTAAATGCTCTGTATTACTTATGCTTACATGTATGTATATTTAATTGTTTTTGTAACTAATATGTAAAAGGCACTAAGTGCCGTTTATTTCAATAAAATAAAATAAAATAAAATAAAATAAATAAAATATATTTTTATCGGTATTCGTAGTAAGTATGTGATATTTCCCTATGCTAATGGTTTATAACGATTGTTACCAACAGGTCGCGATTGTGTGACGGACATAGATGACTGTGCCTCTAACCCGTGCCTCAATGGAGGGGAGTGCGTAGATCAAGTGAACGCCTACCGCTGCATTTGTCCCGTCGGCTACACGGGCTACCAGTGTGAGGTAACCGAACATTTGTATTCAACTAACATTATCATCATACCGTAGAGTGGCGGCGAATGCGAGGTTCGACCTATTTCGAAGTAAATTCACTCCGTCTGGCGTCGCAAGTTCTCTTCGGTAGGTCTGCCGATTGGTGAGTTGGCTTCCCGTAAACCGGAAATCTGTCACAGAGCTCTATCATTGGTTGATTCGGCAGTGACGTCAACTAGTGTCGTCGATCAAAGTAGCTAATTTTTGTAATCTCTTTCATACATTTTCTACAATCAAGTCCTCTGATTTTTACCCCCCGTAAGAAATCATTTTTTATAACATCGATGTTTTTTGATGATGTTTCTTCAAAAAACTCCACAGTTAATGATTTTGATAAAATTATAAATAAAGTTATCAACATAACTTCTTGGTTTAGTTTTACTTTTTATTATTTTGACCAAAGAGCGCTTTCGCCTAAGTAGGCATCTTCAAGACTTAGTATAAAAGCTTGTAAATAATTTACCAGACTTGAAGATGCCTACTTAGGCGAAAGCGCTCGTTGTTCAAAATAAAAATAAATAAAACCAAACCAAGAAGTTTTATTAATAACTTTATTTATAATTTTATCAAAAACATTTTTTATATCAAATTTCCCGTAGCGCTGAACTTCCTTATGTTTATACGTTCTGCGTACAAACATAAAAGAATGAAACATAAATCGTCTTATTTCAAAATAATTTGAATTTCATCTTTGTTCTTTGTATCCAACGTCGGACGCAGATTTCCTAATATATTCCTACAGACGTTTGACGGACATGTTTAGTATTGCCGGAGCCAGCGTTGCCTCATCCATTTTCATTGTAGTTCTTTCTCAGGATATTATCTTCCTCGGAAGTGTCCGTGGAACTCCACGAAGTGGTGGTCTCGTTGCTTGGCATTACTGCTGCCTCCTGCATCCGTATCTCTGTCAATCAAAACGGACTTGCATCGTCAAATTAAATTGCATCGAACTGATCATCAATCATTTGGAGCATCGGTAATGGCGGACTTGTGAATAACCTCTGCAGCTAACCATCGTTTATCTCTCTGCGTTGCTACCTTTGATCTTTAATATTACAAGTTAAAATCGCTATACTTTTCTATTAAGAAATTAATTATTTAATGTATCTAATCTGGGTAGTAATATAAATCTAAAATATTTATTTTTTTATCAATATTCCTACAGAGATGAGGTAGAATTTTTTCAAATTCAGGATTATCGATATTCGAGCGTTTACAGGGCTTATGACCTGTCATTGGCTGGGTTGAGTGGCCACTTTACGTTTTACAACATTCCCCATTCCGCTTATTAGCGAATATCGACACAGGTAACATTTTGATTCTTGTATATATCTTATTAAATGAGAAACCATTCACTAGCGTGTTGGAGCACCATCTATGTATTGATATTGAAGTTAAGTATTTTTAATTAGCATATTACTTTATTTTATGTATTTAAGACTCTTCCGAGTTAAATTAAGTACTAGTAATCGCCTGCAGATGATTCTGCAATTTATTTATACTTATATTTTGACCAGATCTTATTACACAACATTATTTTTTGGTATGTGTATTTTTGTACATACACTCTCCTCATCTCTGTAGGAATATTGATAAAAAAATATATACCTACTCCCCCTCGGGAGAAATCCAGATTTGTGTATGTACAAAAATACACATACCAAAAAAATAATGTTGTCTAAAATATTTAAACTAATTTATTATATATAAAAGACAAGTGATACTTTAATCCACAAATTTGGAATATCCAGTGACCGGTTTCATCGCTTTCGCGACATCTTCGAGACTGGTATCTTTATTAAGGAGTTCAAGGTATTTTTACAAAACAGAGGTAAGGATAGATAATTCAAAGTTACATGAAAGTAAATTGAATAAAGTTATTTTTATCTTAAGGATCATTCAAAAATATTTTCTTCGGGTTAACTATTGAGTTGATATAATGCTATTTTAATGGGTTTAAGTATTTTATTTTATTTTTAGTGTCCCATCCTTCGTGAGTGTGATTTTGTAAATTATGATTTCTGAAAAACAAAGGGTAAAAAGTCATTACTAAAATTACATTACAATGGGTAAAGTAATGGAGAATGCACGTGTTTTATCTGTTCATTAAGTAATTCTACGTCGGGTTTATTTTTAAATCTATTAATTTCGAGAATTTCTAATTTGTCAAGTTTGTGGCCTTAGGTGCAATATGAATTATTCTTACATTATTTTTTTAATTCAAAGGAATGTTTATTTTCTATTAAATGATTGGCAAAATTAAAAAGCGATGAAACCGGTCATTGGATATTCAAAATTTGTGGATTAAAGTATCACTCGTCTTTTATTTATATAATAAATTACAATGAACTTCCATCAAGAATGTTCACTTACAAACTTAAATGTTTTATTTAAACTAAGGTATAGTAGATACGTAGAAAAATGCAGAAGATTGCAATTTAAGCCATTATCCACTTAGTGTGTAAAATTAATTTTTAAAACATTTTCTAGAAAAATTACAATTAATTATTTTATATGGATTTAAGGTAGTTGGTTGGACGTCCTTGATTTAACGAATCCCATAACTTTTGATATTCTTTAAACTAGCCGGCGGCAACGCTGTTTTAGATTAACAAATCTAGTATTGATTATAATATTATATTCACTCTCATTTTGATCATCTTCCGGCAGTCATAAAGAACTCTACAGGTGCCAATGTATTGCAGAAAAATGTTATTTGCTTATTATATATCTTAATATTTTGATCTTTATCCATCATTTATTTTTGTTTAATTAAATTTCGTACTCACTGTTATCTGGCATATTTTTTTATTTATTTATTCACACTCTTTATCAAAATACAATTCCATGTTCACTTTGCCCAGCTAACAAGAGTACATACCCCGTTTCAAGCTAGGCAATTACATTTTAATATATTATAATAGTTAACAAATTTCTATAGAGCACAGACAAACAAAATATAAACTTATTCGGATACACATTTTGATTCATATACATACAGACATACACATATACACACACACATATATATACACACATATATACACATGTACATACACACACACGTACATACACCCATGCGCATACACATACATACATTCATAAAAACATAGACAATTTATTTATGCGAAACTTCATGGTTGTCAAATATAAATAAAAAAAAATTAAATTATTCCTTATTTTTTATATTTTATTTTTGACATCCAGTAAGATATCCATATTATTTATTACTTTAATTTCTTACTCTATAAACCTTATCTCAATTATTTTTATTTTTAAAAATTATTTATTTAAACGCCTTGTAGGCTTTTACGTGTTTTAAATATATTTATATATAAAGAACAGACATGTATTTTACACAAAAGTAACAAACAATTGAAATGAAGTAATAAGAACAAGAAAATATAAAAACTAATCTTACAAATAGTACATACATAAATTTATTTCAGTAGAGAACAGAAGTTCATTTTTTCCTATCGGTTATATAAAGAAAATCTTAAAATTAGAAGAAGTTAGAAAAAAAATTATTAAACACACAGATATAAGTTAATAAAGGGTATACAATTTAAAACAACATAGTATTATGTAAGTATTTAAATTTGGAGATAATAAATTGATACACTGCCTTTTAAAATTCAAAAGTGTTATATTAAATATATCTATATCATTTGCGTATTCGTTAGCAAACACATGAATTCTCCTTATAGGCGAGTGTGCACTGTAGTTTGTTGTAGATACATTTACATATATATAAGAGTTTATTAAATCGAGTAATCCGGCCGGGCACTGAATTTAATATTTTAAATAAAAATAACAAATCAGTTCTAGTTTCAAATGTACGTAAATTTTAATATTTATTAAGGTATGTATAATTAATATGTTCAACTGGAATACTTAATTAAAATTATAATTTCGATTCCGTTATTGCATTATTGATTTCAATGATTCTTTTATTTTGTATACTTGATGATGTTTGTAACTAAATTTGTTTAATTTATCATCATCATCATTCCCTTCCGCACCTAAGAGTGCATAGGGCACTTCATTAGTACACCTAACGCAGTGTATCTTGATCACTTTTGTTTCATGAAGGTAAGATGATTAGTCTTACGCTTCAGGTAACAGTCCAGGGACTATGAAATATTCTTGTGTAAAAACACATTATAAAATAATTATTTTATGTCAACCATGTCGGGAATCGAACCCGAGACCTCTTGTATGGTCGGCTAACGCGCTGATCTACCGACCTGATGCCGACAGATATGTTTTATTAATATTTTAATATTTATATCTGATTATTTTTTCTTGTTATCTTATTTGGAATTTTGTAATTTATTTTTTACTGTTCATACTTTTTTTTCTGGAATTCTATTCTATTGCATCACATGTGGTTATAATTAAAGTTATTTTGCTACGTATTTTTTGTTTATTGTGGCTTAACACGGGCACAGATTAAAAAGCCTTAATAAGTTCATGAACATGTAAACGCGTGTAATTTTGAATGAATCAATAAATTAAATGAAATAAAATTCTCTTTAAATGTGTTTAGGTAATATAACCTCCAGTATACACATACATAAATAATGATCAGAGGATTTGTATAGAGCATTTTGATTCAAGATTTCTGCCAGAAACGATGATAAATGCAAGATCAAATGGAAGTTTTACTGAGAGTATTTTTCGTTCCACCCGTGAATTCTTTGATAACTAAGTATGATTAACCATTCTTATTTGTGTCCCTACCAAACTACCTTAAAATTTAGAAAGTTAAATTGCATTTTATAACTTCGTCTTCCAAATCGTGAGAACTTAGAACAAAAGAGTTGCATTATTTCCCAAAGTAATTGTCCCGCTGCCATGACCCATTTCATTAATCGCTCTTCTTACAATAATAATTACTTAATCCACTCAATTATTCATTGGTTGGGAGTTCGGAGTAGCTGACGGCTTCTCTAGATAACGTTAATAGGCACGACTCTAAATAACGATATTATTGCTACTTATTTTTAACTAAATTCATTTTTTTATTAAATTTTTTGTAGCTACACATTTATACATTGGTGGCCCTATTGCCGAATGGCAATTTATTCAAACCAACAAATAAAATTTAAAAAAATATTTCTATTACTTAAACGAATTAAATAAACAAAAATATGCACAAATAGAACTAGCAATGTGCGTGTGTAAATTGGTTAATATCGGTACTAGTCTCCAACCGGAAAAGGGGAATAAAGAGAGAGGAAAAGAGGAGAGATTAAGGAAGAGAAAACCGTTGTTTTTTCGGGCGTGATTTAAACAGAGCCACTGTAGAAACATCTTTGATAGTGGATTACTTCACAGTCGAGCCGCATGGACACTATGAATTAGAAAAGGTAAAGGAATTGTCGATGGTAATTAAGAGGGTGCTTTGAGATTGAGAATAAGAAAAAAGAGATACGCCATGAACAAATTTAAATTCGATTATTTAATTCTACGAACATTTCCTAGCTTGAAAATTTGATTTGAACACATCGCGGGAAAAATGACAGATGCAAAACCATAGAAAAAAGATGTACACTTTTCGACTGTAAAATTAAATAGCCATATAAATCTATCTTCGAGTAAGACCGTAGAAAATTTCCTTTATTGTCTACAACACCATTTTGTTGTGCGGTGTCGATAAAGTGTTGTTAAATAATAATTGTATACGAACAATGGAGGCTTTATCCTCGATCGAAACCAATATCCAGCGGATGGGTCCTATCGGGAAGATCTCCTCACTCCGTGATACAAAGCTGAAAATGTTGACAAATAACAACTGCATGATCCGCTAATTACAATCGTCTCGACCTCTTCCTGTTCTCCATTTATCCTCCGAGTCAGGTTATCTTCCACATTATATCAGTATATTAACGGAGTGACTCCATTTTCATTTTATTTACTTTTATAAGCAATCTAAGCAATTTTAGATGGACAATATTGTTCATCAATTATTAGGATCAATGTAAACGTGCTGACTTTATTTTTACTAAATAACACTGTACATCATCATCGTCATTCCCTTTCCGCACCTAATAGTGCATAGGGCACTGCATTGGTACACCAATTGCAGCGTATCTTGATCATTTTTTTTACATGAATGTAAGATGATCAGCCTTACGCTTCAGGTACTAGTCCAGGAACTATGAAATATTCTAGTGTAAAAACGCCCTTTAAAATCGAGAGCTCTTGCGTGGTAGCCAAACGCGTTGACCATTACACCACGAGGCCGACAAACAATATACAGGTCTCTTCAAAACAGGAATTATCTTCATCTTAGAGAGAGGTTATTCGTATTATTTTTTTCTGTGTCCAGGCGGATGAAGAATACAGTTATCTATTTCAAATAGAACCAGAACACTGTACGAGTTTTTTTGACTAAATGGCTACTCTCAGTTAAAAATTCTGTAAAAGTGGAGATAAGTCCACATCTTAGTGTAGTGGTTGAAATGCTCGAGTTCTTGCGTTCGATTCCTATCACGGTAGACGTGGAATATTACTTTTACAATTGGTTTTTCACTGCAATATCTCATTGTTCCTGGACCGGTACCTGAAGCAAAAGATCGATCACCTTACTCTTAACCTACATAATCGAGATACGCTGCATTTGGTTTACCAAGGTTGTGCCCTATGCATCACCGGGTGTGGATGAGGATATATTATTTTAGATTTTTGTATTTAAAATTGTATATAAGCATCATCGTAGTAATATTTTTTTGAAAGTTAACGATGTGAACGCTAGGTCAATACACGACCTCGTGTGATTTTTGTGTTAATATTAAAATTCACTTACAAATAAACAAAGCATCACATCGTTTCCCCGCGAGGGTAGGCAAAGAGAATAGAACGCCATATCACTTTGTCTTTGCATACAGATCTCGCTTCTTTTAGATTCATACGTAAGCCCAAAAGATCTCTTTGGAATAAATAGGTCATCGTCAAAATAGTATTTACGATACAGGTAAAATTACAAGGACACAATATTTTTAGCGATGAAAATCGGATTTAAACTTTAGCGTAATTTCGATACAAGTAAAAAAAATATAAATATTAGGCATATACCAATTAAATTGTAATAATTGCGATTCAATCTACATTGGAAAAACTAAAATAAACCTTAATGTGCCTTAATAATAAAAAAAAAGAATTAGCAAACCATCCGATAGAAATCAATCATAATTTTAATAAAGACACTGGATACAAAGTTCTTCTTGTTGAAAATAAAGTATTAAAATTAAATAACTTGGAAACATTTGAAATTAAAAAAGAGATTCGGAATAAAAAAAAACAATATTTCCCTTACTCCACTCCTATCCAGTTTTAAAGATCGAATGCATCTCACTTTACGCTTCCCATCCTTACAAGACAAAAAGACTTAATTTATTGGCTCCATGTGTAATATTCAGTAAACATTGATAATATAAAATAGGATAGACTTCATTAGTTAAGTAACTTTCATAAAGAAGCGTGTATTGTTTTGAAACCGGTCGGTAGAAAAAAAAATGTGTATAATAAATAATAACAAAGTCAGTGCTTCAAATATAAATTTTGCAAATAT
Organism: Micrasema longulum; assembly: GCF_059751315.1. NCBI lineage: Eukaryota > Metazoa > Arthropoda > Insecta > Trichoptera > Brachycentridae > Micrasema > Micrasema longulum. The sequence goes on from NW_028278417.1 coordinate 446,281, forward strand.
TAGTATTTATTATTTGTATATTAAAAATACAAACATTGAATTGTATAGTAGGCATATCAGATTATAATAATCTAGTTATGCATACAAACGCGACGTCGCCGTCGATTACTTATATCTACGCATTGTTCTTCACAATAAATTGCGCAAGTAGTCTCTGAATTTACGCGAGCAGTGTTCTATTATTTGACTGGTCGTGTAGTCAAAAAGCGAGACAAAGATTGTACATAACAAAATGGACACCAAAAGGCAGAGATAATATAGTAAGGAAGACGGAGCAAGAATGAAGCCCGCCTTGGACCATAATTGGACAGCATTGAGCCAAGATCTCCTCGGCGATACGAGCGCCAGTGGAAGGTTCGGATTTGACGGCTGCCTTATTTACAACAAAGGGTAAAGTTCACAAGCGGAAAGGGATACGTTGTGTTGCGATTTAAGTTGATTTATGTACTAATTGCGATAGTTATCCGCCATGGTCTATTGCTGAACGGTAAGCACCTAATTGATGTTCGCGGTTTCGCCAGACTATCCCTGGCCGGAGATAATAAAGGGTCTGTGGCTTGTGAGCAATGTTTAATGACAGAATTATTGATGATACGTTAGTGGGAAAACTAGCGCATTGTCTTATAAACACATTTAAATTCGTATAAACATAAAGACGTCGCCATTACATTACCATCGCCAATCCGAAGACCGACCACCGCACCGATTTTCTCACCCCAGCTATACTCGTACTTCGTATACTTTAATTGTATTTGTGGCAAATAGTTGTCTGCTTTTTTTTTTCTTATTCTAACTTTTTCTTTGATAAACCCTTACGGGTTACATACATTTAACAAAATATTTTTACTTTTAAAATTCACATTCTACTGTTAATGATAATATTTATAACATCTTTTGTAAAGGTTGTCTGAGTCTTTCGTTTAGTTTTGTCTGGTAGTTTATTGTATAATTTCAGTTCATGGTTTATTAGTCTCGACTGTCCTTGTCTCTTTAGAAGGTTGTTTATGATATTTTTCTGATATTCTCGTATTGTGTCCATGTTTACTACAGTTTTTTTCAAGTTTTAATTCTTCGTCTACAACTACATCAGTGGCTAATTTATGAATAAATTTTAAGGATTCTATTTTAAAGAGTTCAGTTACATTTAATTGTTTAGTTTGTTTAAAAAGTTCTTCAGTAGCTGTTAGATAGGGTAGGTCATATACTAACTTTAATATTTTATTTTGCTGTCTTTATAGTCTGTTTATGTCATTTTAATTTCCTGTTCCCCATAGTACTCGCATATAACATATTTTAATTTTAACATAGGCTTCGTATGTTAGATTTTTCTTTGTTTTTTGAACAAAGTTTTTGATTTTATAAATAAGACTCGATAATGTCACCACTTTGCTAATTAAATTGTTGATATCAATTGTCCGTGTCAATTGTCTGTCTATTGTTAGTCCTAAGTATTTAACATGTTCAATTTTAGTTAGTCGTTCATTATTTATGTAAGCATCTACTGTATGACATTTTTTTCTAGATTCAAAATTGATAATATTGCATTTTTTCTCATTAAGTATAAGTAAGTTTGTGTTTGTCCATTTAGTCAACATAGTAAGGTTTTCGTTAATATCATTGTTTGTTAATACGTCTGTTTAATTTTTATAGAATAGTCCAATGTCGTCGGCATACATAATAATTTTTCCTTTCGAATTGTACAGTGATAAGTAATTAATATATAAAATATATACTCGTAATAATGGACCCAAAATATTACTTCACTTTTTTAAGTATAAAATACACAGCGGACTAATTACTGTACTGTCTAATTACTGTGTAGTCTCGTTTTATTTTCTTGTAAATATCAACTTTGTAATTTTATTGTCCTGTACAACCCCTATTAAAAAGTAGTTTTATAAAATATTTATTTGTAAGGTGCACACTAGAAATATATGGGAAATACTTTTAATCGGGATAGAAGTACTTAAATCATTTTTTCCAATATGGATCGTGCTGTTTTGTTTTTTAGTAAACTAATTCATGTTTTTTGTTTCGCTATAAATCTAATGTTACCAAAACCATTATTATAAAATATCAGTTATTTTTCCTTCGTTTGATAAGTTACGGAGACAGCAATCATCCTGCTTTCTTGTACAACTTTATTTTTTGCATCTTATTTATTTTATTTATTTATTTAATCCAATATAAAATACAAATACATAGTTTACAAAAAAGTTCATACAATAGGTACGGTACATTCAATATAATTTTATTTTTATTTATGGATGTAGCCACTCCACTGGTCCACAGGCACGTTCCGAAGTGTCAGTGTATTATTTATTTTATACATAATTGTACATACCTTTACATCAATTATGTAAAAATTCAAAAGAGATCAAAAAAATCAATTAAAACATACCTAAAACGAAAAAGGATTTTCAAGAAACTAAAATTATATTCTCATATATGAAACCTATTCCTCAGCTTCCTGTCTAGTCTTTTTAGCAATCCATTTATGGACTCTAGCTTTAAAAATATTGTTTTTCATTTTGTTCACCAATATGTCCTTGCTTAAAAAGTTGTACAGCTTAGGGGCCAGAAAAGTATAATGCCTTTGTCCGTAATTTGTTTTTTTCTTTGGAAGCAGGAGTATTGTCTTCGCCTAGTGTCGTAAATTTGTTGTCCGTCATTATTTCTGTCAGGATTTTGATGGAAATGTCTTAAAATTGTCTTTATGTATTTTTGTCTTATGTCTAGTACTGGAAATCCTGTAAAAAGTCTGTCTGTAGACTATTGGTAAGGCTTTTTGTTAGCTACTCTTAGTAAGGCTTTTTGTGCTTTCAATTAATGAGGCCATTAAGGCTCTAATGTGGTTTTACTTGTTCCTCCCCATCCTATTATTCCGTAACTGATAGTTGATTGTTCTAGAGCATAGTATACATTGATTAAAGTTGTTTTGTATTTTTTTTAAATTGATGAAAACGTTTATTTATTTGACTTAAATGAAGTTTTCGAAATATTAAGTATTTTGTTTGTATTTTAATAGATATTGTCAAAGTTGCTTGATATTGCGTCCCGCGTGCGATCGACCACAGAGATTTTATACGTTTGAAGTACATAACTAAATTTAAAATGAGTCTTATTTGAACTTCTTTTAGTTAAGGTCGAGAAAGTAAAATGGTTGAGGTTAGTCAGTAGCGCAGTGGGTACGAAGTTCGTATCCCTTCCTCGCCTCGTTACGAGACACTGCGGGGAGTAAAGCCTTTTCACTGACTTAAATTTAGAGCACTCTTTAAAGGTTTTTTTACCGCCTTAACGTAAACCAAAATAATGTGTTAATAATAAATTAAGAATGCGCACGTAAAATATTTAGATTTCTGACTATTGTAATTTAGGCATAACTCTTTGGGATAGTTAATAACATATTATTTATGATGAAAACTAACATTTTATGTATTTTATCCGTTTTATAACATGTGCATGTTAAATTTATATTTTATTTTATTACGCATACGAAATGAAGTACATTTCATAGCGTTTAAGATTACAAAGTTTACAATTCAATGAAACTTTGAAAAAATATATTTAAAATGTAATTGTACGTGTTATTTGTACAAAATGTCTAAATCAAATCACCTTTGTATTATTACAAATGCTATCTTTTTAGACATTATTTATTTGATTTAATGTATCAATAATTTAATTATCAAGCAATATATCTTACCTTTGATACTAATATATATTAACACTTCCTTATGTTATTAGTTTTCTTTGGTATTTAAATATATTTACTGTTTGTTTATAATAATAAAAAATCGTATTTAGTTCAATTCCACATTTATTCATAATTTTAACCAGTTACCGGGTTTCAACGTAACCGACATCGTTGGACTGGTGACTGGTACTCGTACCACTGGTAAATATTTTAATTACGCATTTTTATTATTATAATTAAGATACAGTTCCACCAAGAAATGCCAGTAGGAACTCTCAATCTACTATTTATTTATTTTAGAAGAAAACGCCAAAATTTAAACAGTAGATATTAATTATTATGCTCGTATTTTCAAAATGAATGAACTTTGTTTTAAAATTGTGAGTTATTCGGATCGTCATAATATTATGTAGTAGATTCTTGGCTGCAAACTGTTTTTAATTTTAATTAATTTATTTAATACGTTTATACATTACAAAATATATATCTCAAGGCACAAAAAAAACCTTACAATTTGAATGTGAAAAATGAAAAAAATATAAATACTAAGTAATTAGAGTAAAAGGAAGCTATTTTCTCTGAACTTTCTTTCAGTAACATGAAAGATGTCGGTATCCGAAAAAATACGACTAAGTAAAGCCATTGGTAAATTACCATTGGTAGGCTGGTTCTGCAAGCAGGAAGATAAAACAACTTAACCCGCCGATGACTAAGGTAGTCATTAAGAATACAGAAAAATACTCTCCGTTACTCCTAAGTTGATGCTAAAAAATAAATAAGCAAATATCCATTTCTTCTTTAGACAATCCATTCTAATGAGTAACAAGGACGATTCATTCCTCATACTTACGGCTATGGCTTATCCTTATTTACCTGGCTGACTAAGCCACTTCTCTACTCCAGAAATCATCAAAACCTTCATTCGTTTTGAATGTCTGGATTAGTTCCTTAGAACAGCGAGTATCTCCGTAAACGAAATGTAATAATCACAAATCTCGCTGTCGATAGAGTCGAGATGCTATGGAAGTTAGGAGTAGAGTCGAAACACCTAATTAGCCATATCGGATATTCCGTGTTTACCCTCATTAGATCTGCCGATACAGAAACCGTTTGCATCCAATTATTACTATGACCAGAGTTATATTAACATCCATTATGCCATTGTCGGCACTTGTAATCGCGCCATTCTGTGAGATACAATAATGCTAGTTCACTGTGGACTACAGCCATGTATCAAATTATCTGAAACAGATCTACGGGGTATGATACTCTGAAACGTATTGCCTTTATTCTACGGTGGGCTGAGATCGTGAATACACATTGTTATACCTGTAAATGTAGATGCGCCATCTTAATATTCATTTAAACTTTATATCTGACGTCTTTAGAAAAATAAATTGACAAACTTCCTCTTGCAAACAAAATTTCTTCAGAATTTCATAATTTATTTACTTGTCTTTGGTTCATAATCGTCGTATTCGCTTTTCGCACTTAATGATGTGCGATGCGATGATTTGTGTGTATTTTTTTTTTTGTCAGTTTGTCGTATTTTCAAAATTTTAATTTGTCAAGTTTCATATTTATTTATACTTTTACATTGTTTGTATTCTTTTATTTGTACAGAATAATGTTCCCTCACTGGGGACGGGGGTGTCCCGTGCCGAGGGAAACATTTTACAAAATGTGAAACATGCCTTAAATTAGCTATTTAACAAAGTTAACAATATAATAACAATAAAAAAATAATATAATAACAACAAAAAAAAACAATTAACATAATAAACAATATAATCTAAAATAATCATAAAAATCAGAAACAGTACACACATTTTACCTATTTGGCTTGATCCGCTCATCAATCCGTGTGCAACCGTGTCATTATTTATTTTCACTAGATTCTACTATTTTTCTATCAGTTTTTACCTTCTTAGACTTTCCTATATTTTTTTTTTCAGTTTCATACACTTTGATTGTTAGATATTTTCAGTTCCACCATTTTTGTAAGATTTTCGTGTTTCTGCATTTTACATAAGATTATCATATTCAAATCATCTCTTCACATTACTTAGACTAAACATACTGTATTATATAAAAATAAATAAATGCTGCCTAGACTAGTCTGCAGGTCAGAGCGTGTGCCTTCCATGCAAGAGGCGCAAGACTGATCATCTTACATGTATCAAAAATGATCAAGATACGCTGCGATTGGTGTACCAATGCAGTGTCCTGTGCACCACGAGGTGCGGAAAGGGAATGATGATGATGATGGTGACGTCTCAATTTCTCTACGATGAATTGTCCTGATTGACGGGTTGCCTCCCGGTACTCGGAAACGTATCACAACACTCTGCTATTGGTTGATTTCGGAGAACTAGTGACGTCGTTCAAAGTAGTTAATTTTTGTCAAAATCATTTTTGTAATTTTTTCATACATTTTCGAGAAACTTCTCCTTATATATGGTGGCTATATATAAAAAAATATATATGGCGGCCTCCGTGGTGTAGTGGTCAAGACGCTTGACTCACAGACGGAAGGTTCCGGGTTTGATTTCTGATGAGAACACAAAAACTTTAAAGTGAGTTTTCTCAAGCCTGGGTGTTCTGTGATGTAATTCACCACTGTAATTGGGCCTCCTGGCCTGTTGTGGTGCAGAAATAAATAAATAAATATCTAATTCCCCGTTGTAATGACCTTTCTCATTGTATTTAATATTTCTCTTTCTAACGGGTAAATTATTAGAACGCAAATATTTATATTGTGCAAAAATAAATAATTTTTAAAAATGTAAACCTTGTATATTTATGAGCAAGTTACTGTACCCAGTGATATCCAAATAAAATGCCATCATTGTCGTCTTCTTGAAATATGAATATTCTATCATGTTTTTTTTTTAATAAACTCTACTGATTTTCTGTGTATACAGTGTAGGCACTCGTGCAATCACAAGCATAATAAAACGCATAATTTTCTCTCCTCTGGCATTTTCTCCTGGTTCGCCACGACTCTCGACATCCAGTACAATTCTGTACACATACTACAAGTACACGCAGTATAATACCGTATCTAACAACGCATAAACAACAAGATTTGAAGTGCACATGCGCGCGTAATGTTGCAACCACATTCGTTTCATTTGCTGTCAATGCGCCGCTCCAAAGCGTGGGACTCTACTCTCTACATACACTCTACACTCTATTGGTGTTTATACCCGCCATTATTATTTATGGCCATTTAATTTTGGGTCTTGGAAGATGATGCCTACACCTGCGCACTTGTTTCTCTTTTAATTGCATTTTAATTAAGTCTTATTAAATGGTGTTTATTACAGTTATTTCAAATTCATAAATATGTTAAACACACGTTACTAAATACAATACTTAGGTACGGTATATCGTTTATGTGGGCTTGCTCTCCGGTTGTGGGTAAAGTATTAATGCAATTTTACGACAAAATGTGTGTAATATTAAATGCAATTAAGAATCAAATCTGCCACCAAATAAATGTTGCGGACTTCGGATTAGAAGTCCAAGGTTTGCTCCTCGCTCTACCACAACTTATCTCATTTATTTACTCTCCCCTTTATTTATTGAAAATAGCCACTATCTGTTCATTTTTAATTAGAATTTCCAGATAAACAAACCAGCCACGTGATGTCCAACTGAGAATGGTATATTTCACACATACCGCCTAAATCCGCAGAGCATTTTAAAATTATGGTGGATTGACATTTACCACATTTCAAATTTATTCAGCGCCTGCTATCCGATAAAAATCCTGCAGAAGGAAATTGAGTGAAGATTAGTTGGCTTCATAGAGTATACCTATCATATATCCATATGTTTAGTTATGAGAATTTAATGCTGAGTTTTGTTTGTATAACCAATGCGAAATCTCTTAATGTACTTCCCAAATTAATTCATTCATTCCACCTTTTTTGTTAACAATTTGATTGGACTTACGGTGAAATTTTTATTTGTATTTATGATGAATTTGTATTTTTATCATTTTGTCTATCTTCCTTATAACGTATGCAGATTTGTAAATATTTTTTCTCTGAAAAATGTCCCAGTAATTAGTAATACCATCGCTATTTCAGGCCTACGAACTTCAACTTGAAGCAATTTCGATATAAATAGTCCATGATTACACATGTAAGGTTTTAGACTATAATCGCCTTCCTTCACGCCTACCGATGCATACCTGTTTAATCAATTGACTGGTACATTTATTACCGTTTTTGATTGCATTGTTTCAACTTTTATGTTTGTTGATTATTGGTTAAACCGAAGATTAAACGTAATTGCACGCTTCTTGCGTATATCTTCATTTGGCTTTTGCGAGCGAACTAGATCTTGATTTAATTTGGATTACAAGGTAAAAAATATTGATTGAGTAGAGGAATTTTTATAATGCGTTAATTGGTTTTAAAAAACGTTTTATCCGTCGCTTCAGCGCCATTTTGAACAACTAATTGTAGTACCGGTATAAAAATAAGACTTCGTGGCAGTTGTAGCTGAATTGTTGCTGTAAATAACATGCTACATATTCGTTATTTCACTTCTTATTTAGAAATGCGTTCTATTTTCCTCCTTCTAACGAATTTCATATATACACCGGATTTAATGGTTAATAGTAAATATGATTCTTAAATAACAGTTTTATTAGAAAAGCAGATACCCACAGTTTGTAGCACCACAAGTCGTAGTAAGAGACATTCACGTTCTTCGTTTGAGTACAACAGTTGAGCATTTTTATTTTAACTTCAATATTTCTGAAGCCGTTTACTTGTTATATTCTGACGTCATCAACGCCGTCAATCTTGCAGACACGGGGAACAGAGTGAACAATATGGACGAGCAAATAGCGGATAGAATCCTCGGCCGAGCTAAGTACAGTAGCTCCCCTGGGGCTGACGTCCCCCGCCTCCGCCCACGCCACTAAGCTGCCATCACCCGTACTTTATGGTTATCCAATCCTGCTTTATGGTTATTCAAATTACCCACTTGTCTGCAGCACATTGTTGTCGGGATTACAACTCTATTCCGGCGAATCTCCGGCTGCAGATGTCAATGGCGGCGGATGAAGAAATATCTCCTGTAATTTATTGGCAATTGAGAAATCGTTCGCGGTGTACGTAAATATAGCTCTTGTATTCTATTGTGTTCCTCCTGGAATATAACACGTGTGATTATACACCACAAACTACCACCAGCGCTCCGACAAGAAATAAAAATGGCATTTCTCCTAAGTTATAATTAATAGTTGGAGGTTGTTATTTATCTTGTTGGATTATACCAGTGTTTAAGTGGGGTTGTTAAACATTCGCCTTAAATCAATTTTTAAAGTAATGAGATTTCTCCGAAGCAAAAAGAGTGTCAGATCTATTGTGTTTACTGTTTTTTTCGTTTCATGCAACACGTAGACCATTGGCTTGGAGGAAATTCTGGTTTTTTGTTTGATTTGAAGTGAGACACATGTTTACTAAGTTTGTTGTTCAATTTCAGGATGATAGAGACCATTGTACGCCCAACCCGTGTGAGAATGGAGCCGCCTGCTTCAACACCCAGGGAGACTACTACTGCCACTGCCCTGCTGGTTGGAGGGGTAGAAACTGCTCCCATCCTCGCGCACTCTGCGACTCCCCCCCTTGCTCAGGTAAATACAAGGCTACTCTTATTTGAATCCATTTGATTTTTTAGTTTCCTGAACCATGTCGATGACAGAAGACACTGATGCATTAGGCATTGATCGTCATCCTCTGCTCTACTATTTCATAAACAAATGTCAAGAAGTGACCATCATTTTCGGCAATTGCTCATTTTCGATGAAATTGATTAAGCTCTTTACACAAGAAGAATTATTTACGTTTTTATGTCTTATCTAAATATTTTATTTTTGGGCATTTTTTGCTAGTTGTAAGTAACCATATTAGAAAATAAGAAATAATTTGATGTAGAGCTGGGCTCAAATCTCAGATCTTTTGATCCAGAGTCTGTGAGTCTCATTCTAAACAATATAATGCTTGATGGTAAATAAACAATAGTTAAACTAATCAATACTTTATATCGAAATTATCGTCTACAGAAAACATCAAAAGACAATCTTACATATGTGTTTATATCGAATTATATAGAATTTCGTCCTAAAAATATCATGAAGTCTACGGCAATTAATGGTTCATCCCACAATCATTTTATACGTGTTAATAATCTTTTATTTATTTATTGATAACATTGTACATACATATATTAAGAACAAAGACACAGTTTATGGCGACACAATCGGGAACGAACCATGCCTGTGAACTTGCCCCGACTCGCTCGAAAATCCGTTTTGAGTCGAAGCATTTGTAATGCATTCATAAACATACATCCAGATACATATAAATTATTTTTTTTTAAGAAAAATACTTGAGTTCTTATTATTTACTCAAATATTAAAATTTTATGACCATTTCCTAAAAGTCGTAAATAACTTGTGCTGGAAAAATGGAAACCGAGTTGTGGTAGAGTGGGATTTGAACCTGAGACCTTTGGTCCGTGATCCTTCTCAAAACTGTTTCCCTCTCTGTTGCAACAAATTTATTCAGACTTTAACCTCTTTGAACAATGAATCAGATGGAAATGTAGGAGGATATTTATAAATTATTTTTAGTTTTGTTTTTTTTTGTGATCATGAGCGGTCTACATGGCTATACATGTATTGCCTGAACACAACCACGCCATCCTATTATACCAAATGTTGGTATATACAATATGTACCGGTTTCGTCTAGCATTTAACGAAATTTTAAATCATTCGTAATAATGTAGGAAGATATTTATATATTACTTTTAGTTTTGTTTTTTTGGTGATCATGAGCGGTCTATACGGCTATATATTGCCTGAACACAACCACCCCATCATATTATACCAAACGTTGCCATATGCAATATGTACCTGTTTCGTCTAGCATTTAACGAAATGTTAAATCATTCGTAATAATGGCAAACTCCTGGGTAAAGCAATCTCCAGGTTTGTGGAACCGGGCACGTATTCCATTAATATCCACTATCAATCATGGATTATTTTGTTCCGCGGCACTGTCCGATCTTCGTAAATAAATTTCATTTCCCCAGGAACATACACAGTATCCGTTACCTCTAAATAATTACCGAGGATCGTGCAAGGACTTTACACTTGTTCGCTTGTAGGGAGCGTGCTAAAGTAATATGAACGGATAGACTTAATTATTTATAGTGCCAGATATCCGCGTGATTCAACGGGTGGATTAAGAAAATCAACATCTCGTTCCTCGCTTTGAAAACATTATATTCACGTTTTAACTCTAAACTCTTGTGTGGCTGTGATGTCACACTAGTCGACATACGATACAAGACTTGATATATCTCTCTTATTTTTTTTAATGATTAAGTTGTATTTTTGTAAAATTTGTATAACTGTGCTGGATTTTAATACCGAAAACGCTACGCGAAGAATGAATGTCCGCCAATACAGCAATACATCTGTATGAGAGGGAGCGCGAAGATAGAACTCCTAATAAGGAAGACAGAGACGCTGTTCTGTGACCGGTGTTGTGTGAAACAGATTCAGTCGGTTATGGGCAATGATGATGGGAGACGCACGCATGTAATATGAGCGGAGTATTTATAATTTTTTAATTTATTTTGCTATAACAGGGCTAAATTATATGTTTATTTTTACACATTATGGAAAAGGAATTATTAAACAGTTTATCTCCGTGTTTTTTTTTCAAAGGTCGTAACTTTAGAATACTCCGTCTTTTGCTTGTGGTAACACAATGTTCCATCACCGCGCGCTAAGGAATTATTTACCACAGTATTTTAACAGTCAAAAGACTTTGACAAAAAATCCCTTGCAAACGGTGCTGTGACGTCTATTTACTGAAATATTTTAAAATACAGGTATTAAAAATAACAGAGATTTGCTGTTTTATAATCTATCTGATTTAGGCCTGTTTTAACAATATACTCGTTTTTTTTTTAAAATAAGATACATCATATCAAGTCTTGTATTCTAAATAGACTTATGACATTCATTTGTTAATTTATTCATACAAAGATACATATTACAAAAAAGAATAACGTATCCCTAACTCTATGAGACCAAGAGTCCTGTGTTGAGTTGGGATACAACGCATACATATTATTAAAGATTACTAAAAATAACAATTATTACAAAAACATAAATTGTAATAAACATCTGGACAAAATGCTTAATAGTATATAAATATATACAATGTTTCGCAGCAGTCTCCTGCAATGGTCTCTTCCCTTAGACAAAATCCAACTTCTACACGCTGAAAATGGCTTTAATTTTGGAGAACTTAATATGTTCATCCGTGCACTATTATATCCACACAAGGGTTGAAAATGAGATTGTGTTCGTAAAATTTAAATCTTATACAAAAGGCGACAAGCAGACATAAGGTGGTGTCGAAAAACAATACAACTCCATCGAACACAGTTGTAGGCAGATATATAATGGAATAAATATGTTTTCGAGTTATTTTTTGTGGCTTAAATACATGCATACAAATATCTATGAAAATTTTGTTGTTCGGCAATAAGCTCCAAACGTTCATCTAGGCATAATAGTAGGATATAGGTAAGACATTTAAATATCGAACAGTTTAAGCAAATCAGCAGATCTATCTCTTGTCTAATAGTCCCAGTTTTCTTGAAGAGGTTTTTTTAGTTTCCTCTTACAAATTATAATGTTTCTGACATAGAATAGCCAACTATTTTGTATTCTACACCACGTTCTGTTATTCAGCAATCATGTTGGCCGCGTCCTGTATTTAAATGAGAAGATTACGGGACCAGCCAATGACAAGTCATAAGCCCTGTTAATGCCTAGACGTACATATTCCCTTCTCATTGTTTCCCTCTCTGTTGCAATAAATTATAATACTAGTCATGCAAGTACACACCGGGCGCGTTCCGTCCATTGATACTGTGGATGCGGCGCATCCCTTGAAAATTAATAAATAATATGAATTTAACAAAAAAAACATTAAGAATACGAAATAAAACCTTCAAATATGTATTCCTAAAATTCTCACTGAGAACGTTCGGGTGCACGCGATTCAAACAATATCTTCAGTATACATACCTAGCTACATATGTGTATTTCCTATACCAACGTACGTACTGAATATCTAGGTATCTTGTTCTTTATAGTTTTTGATGTATACGCGGGATGCTGCTTGTCGAGTTGCGTCTAGTTCCCATAGCAATTGTCCAAATTTCTGCGCACGCGCTTTAGGTTCATAAGGTTTTAGATTTATCTTTCGAGACTCAGAGAGATAAGAAGCATCCAACTTGTATAATGCCAAGAAAAAACGACTCTAATAACGTTTATCATAAAGTTTGAAGTAGCGCATTATTGACACTTGGCCCAAATTTAAGAACGATTGTCTCGGGTCTTGTTTTAGGTGTTTTGATGTTTATATTGTTTATCTCCTTTTCACACCTACGGGGACCGTCCTAGAAGACCATCGATGGCGATATTTCAGCTTTGTTCGGCAGATCTAAGGGACGCGGAATCGACGTTGGAGGAGGCGAGAGTGCTCGCTAACGATAAGGTCTCCCGAGGGCGTCTGGTGATGTCCACATGCTCCACTTAGGAGTGGAAAGAGAAGAAGAAAATAACAAAATTTACCGCTTCTCCTCTAGACGCGCCTGTGCTCCGTCAATTTATTGACTGTTATTACTCTGATGTACAACTTATACAGCGTATTAAATAAAATTTGAATGAACCTACTAAAATAAGGAACTTGGTGGTTTTTTGTCAGCATCCTTACTGATAAAAGTCACTGCACGCGCCTGCTACACACGTACCTAGAGCTGCGAAAATAAAGCAAATCCTACCTAATAAATTAAACGAAATATAATTTTACTTTGTTGCTTAGAACATTTTGAGTTTAAGAGCTACCTAGTGACGCGTAATATTGCTGAATGTTTTGAAACAGTCCGAGTGATAATCCCTTCGGTTCCCCCTTTATTCTTACCACATGTGGATTTCGAATCACAGTTCGGCGGTGCAATAAGCACCCACCGACATATTATAAATGATCACAAATAAAGTACGATGGTTTAGGCACACACACACACACACACCTACAGCAACCCGTACTGATTTGCATGCGAGCCTTTACCGAGACAAATTTGATGTAAATCCTAATTCAGAATACTCGCTTACATTTTATAACACGTAAAGGAAGGTGCACATGTGTTACCTATTTCTCTTTTAAAATCTAGACTGCTTCGTAATATTATTAATTCGTATAATATGTAATAAAAAACAAATATAATGTAATGAAATACATAAAAATATAAATAATATGTGTACCAATTATAAAAGTAATACGTTTTTTAATCTACATATATATTTCAAAAAAATCTCTCGCTACATTATTTACATGTGCAGTTATTTTTATTTTCAAATGTGTTTTACATATTGAGTCTTTTATACTTGGCAATAAATCATTAAATATTTTTGGAGAAATTATATTATATTGCTTTTTACCAAAGGCAAAGGCAATATAATGTATTTGTATTATTGTTATTAAACGTTTTATAAATTAATTATAATTCATTTTAATTCATTATATTTGTATGTATTTCATTACTTTGTATTTGTTTTTTATTATATATTATACTATATTATTTATGTTAAGGTAACATGTATTCTTGGCACATATATATACTTTATATTTGTATAATAACGATGTTTAATTTCTTACATTTTATTAGCTAGGCATTTATAATTAAGATATTTTAGTTTTTTTTTTTAATTTTAATTAGTATAGAACTACTTATGCTCTAAAAGATAAAAAAAATCTCCATCTTAGAACAGGCTGAGCCATGTTAGATGGAGACTATCATAAACAGAGAACACTACGTTTTCATTTTAAATTTATTAGTTATATATGGATTCCCTGTTATTCAATATGTATACTAATTTTTATGAAAAAAAATTATAAAATAAAATAAATAAATATAAAAAAAAATATCATCTTAGTTCCAGTTAAAAGGCTGAATAGTGCAGAAAGTTCATAACATGTTTTGTTTTCAGAAATAATATGAGTAACCGATGAAAAAAACTTAGAAAATAAATTGAAACAAAATAAACAAGTCATGAAAAAGAAGTCATTTTTCCCGCTTTTTTTTAATGAAATCTAAAACACTACTGCTTAAGCCTTTTTTAGCTACGTATCTTATAGGATTCATATAATCTATTCTTTTCTCATGAACTAAAACACGAGTTAAACAACATTCAGATAGCCATATTTTTCATTCTTAACTGCACTATCACAACTCATAATAAACTTTGATTAAAACAACAACAAAAAATTGATTGGGATTGTGAAGCCTTTAACCATCAAATGGGTAAAAAAAAATCATTCAGGTAAGTCGTTCTTAGCATTTGCAGTCAATGCGTGAACAGGGCTCCAATTACAATGGGAAGGTAACAGAGTTATCTTCGACTGTCTATAAAGGAAAATCTATATTTGTGGACGAAAATGAGTATATTTGCATGAACATTTAAAGTATCTTCATAATTGAACATATTTAAAAGAAAAAAATTCAGCGTTTTCTGCTTTTCATACAGAAAACTTAATTTTACTTTGTAGATAAAATTGAAGATATACATTAACTTTCGATTGTAATCGGGGCCCAGGTGTGAGTTTAAGGGTTTCAATTAGAAATAAACAGCAAGGTATTGTTCGTTTTTTTTAATAATCCGTTTTTCTTGAAGTTCGATGTATCTAAATCTAAGTCATACATAATGGACAGACTTGGTGACGGAAGCGACTAGCGTCTCTCTTCGGGGGGCCTCCAGAAATGCTGAGGACAGAAGCGGTCGGAGGTAGATCCCAATGACTAGCTTCCCTCCTACCATCTGACCACGACTGCAGGCTTATTCGGTCACAATTTCGTTTTGTGAGTTTGTTTGTTCGTCAAACATCCATTTCATTCCAACGCAATCAAAACCATATTTCGCTTTCGTTCCCTCTCGTACGATACGAATGAATTTACGAAACGAATTAGTTACAGCATAAGGCCACTGCTTCACCAAGAGCAAACGACTATAAAGCAGAAAAATCTATGTTCGATTTCTTCTAAATTAGGTACCTACTTATGTAGGTAGTAGGTATCTACGTTAAAAAGATAGACATCTATAATCTATATATATTGTTGATACGGTACCTGTATAAAAATGAATACACGAATTCGCAATTCCTCAATATTATATTACTTTCTTCTGTTTCATCAACATTTTTAAATCGGTTGGTAAACCACTTTTGCACCGAATTTTTTAACGTCTCCGATTGGATGAGGGATTAAAAAAATATATTGAATCGTTTGATTATTTACAAACTCAAAATAATCTTGCAGGTTAAAATAACAGCCTCACGTTTCCTATTATTCTTAATGGGTATATAAACATCTCAAATCGGACATATTTTTCCATGTATTTTAATTTAAGGGGTTTTGTGATATATTTTAGCAGAAGTCCTTCAAAGTTAGTGTTATAACCAGCATAACCTACCTAGATACATAAATTATTCATTTTCTTAATTCTGTTTAAAGATGGCTAAATATGATATATGCACTGAGGTAGAATACATAGAATATCAACGGACATATGTCAGTGTTTTATGCATATGAGTTATTTTATATTATATCACCGGATTTTTCAGCATTTATTTAGCGTTTTGAGTGAAAAAAATCCTGAATAAGCAAATGTTCAATGCATTTACTGTCACTAGAATTAGACACGTAAACTAAAGATCCAATTTTTTACAGCCCATCAATTTTTTTAACTGCTCTCGTTCAAAATTATTTTTAAAAAGTTACATATCACAACATCATGTTTTACCATCTTTCCATCGGATTTTATATTACCCGTACGCGATTACGTGATATAGGTACATTCATATGTGAATTAGCCGAAACGGGATAATTTTTTTATTCAAAACTATTTTACTCGGCGATTTTTGGTTGATTTTGATATCAGAGTATTTTCATCTTCGTTGATTTTGACTTTGGTCAGCCACTTTAGTATGGTAGATTAAAAAACACGTAAGTAATATAATTATGCGGCAGTAATCCCGCCTCTTCGGGCCAGTTGCCAGTTCGCCCCATGCTGGGAGTAAAATGGCTGCAGATAAATAACAAGATCGGTTAATAACCCTACAGTCTGTTCCCATTTAACGACTAATTCGTTACTTTAGCGTTTCCTTTGCGCCGAAGAGCACCTTCGGTTTTAATCACTTCTCATTTGCAATTTTGACTAATTAGCCACTAGATTTGATGTGCAGAGGTTATACAAGTAGGTACCTAGTGACTAATAGTAAACATTTGAGTAGGCAGCTGTTTTGCAGATCGGTCGTAAAATATTGATTTCGATCATTTCATCCTGCGAAAAAAGTTTTTAATCTGACTAGAAAACGAAATACCTATATATTATTTGATTTTTTTTACGGGTAAATTAGGAAAAGTGGACTTTAATAATAACAATACCTAATTCTTTATTTTTTCGATATTGTTTTTCTTTGATCGGTAATCACCTAAAATCTGAAACGATTTCGGTGTGTATGAGAAACCTACGTACCTACCTTTATTAAATGAAAACATTTTATGGTTAACGCACTGGAAAGCGCAAATAATACGATTGTCGTGTTCGGTATAGGATTATCACATGCACGTCATATATACATATCCTCGGGTCAATGCCAAAGTCGCGAATGTGCAAGAACATCATTTTGAGATATTGAAGTTTGAAGTTTAGAACTGGGCTGGTATTCCAAACGCTCTCTCGGCCGTATTATCTCGTGTATTTTGTAAGGAAATAACTGTTTTCTCTTGTCGCGATAGTAGTTCAGAAAAGCACCTTCTGGTGTCCTAAATCTATTTATATTGTTACTAAACTATATTCATATAGGTAGTTCAATATCCATTTTTTTTTCATTAAAATGACTTATTAAAATTTTCAAATTCGCTGTTTTGGTAGGGTGTACTTTGTTTAAAATGAACTTTCGTGGTATATTTAACTCGAAACTGGCAAAAATGCAGATTCGCAACTTTGGCATCAGCCCGACGATATAATATTATGTCAGAAATTTCTAGTGCGTGCATGCCACCTATTGAAAATAATAAAAAGCTTTCCTCTTAGAAATAATATTTAATAAAGTTATTTTATTTTATTATTATGCGATATGAAAAGAAAAATTAATCCTGTTCTAAAGAAGACTATGTGTGTATGTTTATAATATTATGCATGGAAAATTAAAATTGATTTAAATTTTGATTTTGAATGATTAAAATTTTAGAATTGTAGTTTTTTTATAATTAAAATAATTTCTCGCCTGACAAAATATGTAAGTATGTAGTTCACATAAAATTTGGCATAATATAATTTGGCACTACAAACAAATATATAATTTTGGAGACCTTTTACTAAAAATATTGTTTTTAATTTGTTTTTTCCTTGTTTGATTTTGTTATTGTTTTTATACACGAATTTGTAAAACGCCCTTGAGATGATTTTTCTCAAAAATGGCACAATATAAATCAGCCAAATATTATTATTACAATAATTACTGTCATAAAACATGATTATTTACTTTAGTTGTTAGACAGTCAAAGCAACTTTATATCAATGTAATTCTATGTATACGATATGATAAATAAACAAGTAAATTGATAAACTTTTGCAATTGGCAATAGGTAAGTATCTCAAATCAATATATAAGAAATGATTTATAATTATTATTTTAAAATGAAAACAGTAAAATAACTTTTGTAAAAATGTATTTAAATTTGTATACCTCCATGTGGTATTATTTATAATTCAGATAATAGCATATTCCAGGTTACAATTAGACACATCATTTGTTGCAGGTTTAGAAGCTTGTGCTGGGGGGTGCGGAGAGCACGGGAAGTGCGCTGCTCACCCAACAGGAGGATTTCATTGCACCTGTGATCCCGGTTTCTCAGGGAAATATTGCCATGAAAGTGAGTAAACATTTTAAAACTAAAAACATAGGTATCCAAATCTAAATATCTTTTAAAATGTAAAACCATGAAGTCATTATAGTGATTTAAACAGATTTTTTACGAGTACTTGTTTTTTCTTAAATAAACCCATTCCAGTAATAAATTACCTAGTCATACGTAAATTCTATGTAAAATAAATATTTGGCTGTCACTTTACTGAAACACTAACTTTATTAATATTATAATATTGTAGTATTGATATTGTAGTATTGAGTATTGATAATATTTTATATTTTTTTCAGATATAAATGACTGCAAATATAATCCATGTCAGAACGGAGGAACCTGTGTGGACAAAATCAACTCGTTTCAATGCATTTGTAAAGAGGGATGGCAGGGAGAAATCTGTAACATAAGTAAGAAACTAATTTATATAGATAAGATAAATTCCAGTCAAGTACTGTTCCTAGTTCTTATTCTTGATCACCACTGAATGACAATAAAAATATTTAAGTATAAACATTTACGGAAGTTCTTACTTAGTTTGCATACTTGAATAAACACACTAGATACCCCTTTATTCTGAAACATTTATACTAAATACCACTCCCCTTGTCTTAATCACAGCAAAGTGGCTAACAAGCTCTACAGGGTAACAGCAATGAGGGATAATTATTTTACAAATAAATTCTAAATCATTTATTCACATTTCATTCTAATTTTTTGTGCTGTTTATTGATTATTTTATTATAAATATAATTTTATTTGACTAATAAATATGTTTTATTGATTTCTAGATGTAGATGAATGCAATCCAAATCCTTGCCAAAATAACGGAACATGTTCTGACGGAATAGCTGACTTCTCGTGCATCTGTAGAGATGGCTGGAAAGGTGATTATTTTGGTTTATAATATTTTATCTCTTCATAGTTTCTATTTATACATTCATATGTTATTTGAATAAATTTTCTTACTACATTTGTAATTTCAAACCATGATTTATTTTCTTTTAGGAAAAACTTGCAACTTAAAAGATTCACACTGTGATTATACAACTTGTCGTAATGGCGGAACATGTCAGGACTTAGGAAGTACGTTTGCTTGTCGCTGCCCTCCCCAGTGGGGGGGAACTGCTTGTCACATTGCTAAGATGCCAGCCTGCAGGTATTTTGAAGCACTTATCAATACATCCTTGTTAAATGTCAACAAGCACAAGCATGTGGATTGGGCGTTTTTCTTGCCTTGCGGATGCTTGTGAGTGCTTGCCGCGTTATAGAACAGTGTCATTATTTTGTGCACAGATCAAAGAAACCGTTAAAATTATTACATATACTGTAGGCTTGAACCAATAAACGCTTAGGATTAACTGCCACCTTGCAAACTTGTGGATGCTGACATTTGGCATGCCATAAGCTACTTGATGAAATAAATGCTTGGCAAGCGTATGGACCTACCACTATAGATATTATGGTGCCTACTTGTATAACTTTTGTCTTTATCTTTAAAATTCTTTGAATAGTTATTATTTTTTTAATTTTAAAGATATAGATATTAACTGTTAATATCAATAATTTGCGTTAAAATTATTATTCTACTTAACCTGACGTTTTTAGTTCAAATCAATAATAGACTAGGTAGGTAATTCTTTTCAATTATGATGTCAAATTTTCTTTATATGTCTTATTTTGTTACTTATCTTTATTATTTGTTTTATTTCTAGATCAAATCCATGTATGAATGGAGCCACCTGCGTCAATACTGAAGACTATTATACATGTATCTGTAAAGAGGGTTTTGAGGGGGTTCATTGTGAAAACGACGTCAATGAATGTATCTCGCAGGTAAAGTATTTATCAAATTATAAGTTGTATTATTTATGCAATTTGGTACTCCTTTACAATAAATTTAGTTTTCAAATAAAGGAGAGCAGAAATTGTTTGGGCATGTAGAACAAACGAACAGTAAAAGAATGAATAAAAGAGGTATGTTAATGTTAATGAATGCAAAATATGACAGAGACACAGAATAAAAATTTTATGACATGTTCAAATTTAACAATTATTTGAAAATGGGCATTTTGAATGTCGAAATAGTCGGCATTCATGCATGAGAAGATGCATGAATGTTGGGTAAACCTTGTGTTATCTCTGTGTTCCTTCAATTAAAAAAAAATCTAACTTGATTTAAAATTTCAGCCCTGTTATAATGGCGGCAAGTGTATCGATGGCGTTAACTGGTTCCTGTGTGAATGTGCTGCCGGGTTTTCGGGACCAGATTGCCGAATAAATGTAAATGAGTGCGCATCTTCCCCTTGTGGAAAAGGAGCCACTTGTCTTGATGGAATAGCCCATTACCAGTGCCTGTGCCCTCCTGGACGCGAGGGACCTTCTTGCGAACAAGGTAAGATAGTCAGCTATTTAGATAATAGGGATTGATAGCAGTTCAAAAAATATTAATAAACCAGCCAATGACAGGTCATAAGCCATGTAAATGCCTAGACTCCCATATTCCCTTCTCAAAAATGTTTTTCCTTTCTGTTGCAACAAATTTAAATATTAATATTTTGTTTTTTTGGATGTTGGTAGCACGAACTTTGTGGATCATTATAGTATATAATATTTTTTAAATTAAAAATTAAATACTTTGTGAACCACTTTATTTGTTTACACAACCGACTAGTTTCGGCAACAACACGTTGCCCTCTTCCATGGTTATTTAACAAATAAACATAAATTGAATCGGGTTGTGGTCCTGTGGCTGGTGTTGTGGACTCACAAATCAGAGGTCCGAGATTCGAACCCCACTCTACCTCAACTTAATTTCCATTTTCTAACAGTGAGTTATTTACAACTCGTTGAAAATGGTCACCAAAATTGAATTATTGGAGTAAATTATAAGGACGCTAATATTTATTTTTTATTTTAAAATAATATATACATAAAGAAAACAGCCAACAAATTGGTGGGTGTCGATAAGGGTAGGGAAGGGGTCTCACTGTTTCCTTTATATGTTGTTATATCTAAATACAACTAATTGTTAAATTACGATCACATCAGCCCTACTGATAGCCAACAATAAATGCTAAGGTAAAAAAATGTCTGCCTTAAACATGTTTTACTTATTTAGACAGACTAAAGACACAAAACCGTCGTAGATTATAAAAATTGTTTTGTCAATAAGCCATTATTATTATTATTTTAATTTTAAGGAGCAGCATAAATCTGATATGCTTAAATCTATTTTAGCAGAAGTTAGCTGCCGATGTATTTTAACTTTTCTAAAACAAATCTAGCCCATTTATGAATTAA
Organism: Micrasema longulum; assembly: GCF_059751315.1. Lineage (NCBI taxonomy): Eukaryota > Metazoa > Arthropoda > Insecta > Trichoptera > Brachycentridae > Micrasema > Micrasema longulum. The sequence goes on from NW_028278417.1 coordinate 468,316, forward strand.
TTGAGACTACACGTTGAGACCAGCTTTGTGGCAGCTTATTCCAACAATCATCAAACTTATTTCTTGTAAAATGCTCCCGTGGATTTGGGTTCAATATGGTTGAGACTTTGGCCTCAAAGTCGAGCATCTTGTTTTAGCTTAAACATGGAATCCAAATTTGGCAGCTATAGTGACTGTTGAGTATTTTATATGTCTCTGTTAAGTCACTCCTTTCTTGCCGTATTATTATTTGAAAACACACATTCTTTAAAGTACATGGTTGAAACATAAATCTATGAAACTTTTTTCTCTCCGCCTTAAAATTTCTTGTCTTAACCCCGCACATTTCTTGTATTTCAGTTTTGGATAGCGATGATTGGCCAATAAGTGGTGCGATTAACGCAGCAGCCGTAGCAGAAGCTGGAGCCTGTCTCTGGAGAGGACAGTATTACGCCTCCAACTCTACGTGGCAGTGGCAGTGCAACACATGCGCTTGTATCACAGGACGGGCTCTCTGTACTCGAGTATGGTGCGGGCTGCCCGACTGTATGGCCACACAAGCAAGAATATGCCAGCCAAATCAGGTAAACGTCTTATGTAAATTAATGATTTAGTTACTATTTTTAAACTCATCTAGCACCGGCCAGAAAGATGATGCTGTTTTCTGAATGAGAAATTAATATTTTTTGTGATAAAACTAAATATTATATAGATGTACCTACGTTCCCAAAGATTATTAAAAAAATACTTTTATCTAGTAAAGTTTTAGGGTAAAGAACAGATTAAGTCAGATCTCGAACTAAATATTTTATTAAAATCTTTGGTAAATTGAATAAAACATTCAGTTCTATTTAAACAGGCTTTAGGCTCCTAGGAAGACAAATATTGTCGCCTTAATTTGAATACAATATTAGTTACTTATTTAGTAAATTTTTACAGTTAGCAATAAAAACTTGTAAATAAGTCATTTTGTATGAAACTTTAATGGTTTTTTCTATTTAACAAATATTTTGATTTTAAAGTACACATGATTTTTCAGTGCTTTATCCAAAGAAATGTAAACTACTGTACTACTAACCACCTCCTGACTTATGCAGTATTCCAAGGAATATGCATCTTCTTTGAGATACGCGTAATTAAAATAATGTGCTTTATCTCTTTTTTATCAACAATTTATTTGTTTAAATGACACAGAAAGATGCTATTCTGTACGGTGAAAAATATTCAATCATGATCTCAAATACAAAAAAAAATTACCTCGGTTGTATTCAAATTAAGGCGACGATATGTAGCAATAAGTAATGAGTAATGGTATTTAGCGGATAAAATTGAAACGCAAAATTTTATAAAAAGTATCTTATTTTTTTTTTTTTTTTAATTTAATAGTACAGTGGACAGTTTCGGGATTTTCATTCATTCATAGAGTTTTTTTTCAGAATTTTTTTATTTTACTGTAATTAATTTCCAGGTGTGTGTACCAGTGGGGGAGAATGCCTGCCTGAGGGGCCCGTGTGAGTCTATGGGAGAGTGCCGCTCTGTTGAAGCGAGGCAAGTTGCTCCACCTCCCTTGCCCGCTCCCCCCAGCTGTTGGCCTAATCAGGTAATTCATATTTTAATGTCAAACATCAAATTTTAATAAATCCCGTTGTCACTTAAATGCCGAGAAAATCATTTCGAGTAATAATTCTTCATTTGGTATTCAGCCATAATAAAACTACACAGGGGAGAAACTCTGACGGCTATTTTTCCCACTTTAGATAATATTATTCATGTTCCAATTTTAATTTTCCAAGATCTGAAAATTGTTTCAGCAGACTTAATTTTTAAGAATGGAATATGGAAATCTAGACGTTTACATACAAGGCTCATGACCTTTTAAAGTTGAACCTGTTAAAATGTTTGCCACAAAAATACCATGAAACCCAATTACAAAAATGAAAAAAGCCTAGGTTCTCAAATGTCTTAACGAATCTAATTTCTCACCAAAAATTTAAACCATAAAGCATTTAAGTCCTATGTGGAAGACAAACGTTTTAGTAACTATGCAATAAATATGTCAGTGTTTAACAATTCCCATCATTTTCTTTTTTTTCAAATATTTATTGCAGCAATTTTTGTATATGATTTAATGCGTAGTAAGTATAGGTACATGTATATATATTTATTTTTTTTGGTTTTTTTCTTGTGAGTCACTTAAACGACCTTACTAGGGTCAGTTTCAGTAAATACTTTTTTTTCAGTTATGTCAGTCAGATTTCTTTCATACTTTTCTTATATTTTTATGAATATTTAAATGGAGATAAAAATTTTAATGTCGATGTAAAATAACAAATTAGATCAAATGTATTAAAAATTAGAATAAAGTAGAAAAATCATTTTACACTATTATATTTGAAACTAACTTTCTATTAAAAATAAATCTTTACAATGCGACTTTCTACAGCCATTTGTTTTTTTTTATAAAGATTTGTTGATCTGAAACTTTATCCTGTTTCTCTTTTATCGCAGGCGATTCTCTCTAACCGTTGTGCACGGATCTCTCTGGTGGTATCGGTGTCGGCCCTGGCCAGCGGGACGAGCGCAGAGGCAGTGTGTCGGGCCCTGCGCCCCCTCCTGGCTGCCGCACACCTCCGCTACCTCACCCAGGGGTCGCCCCCCGCACTCGTGCTGCTCTGCGATCTCAAGAAGGATACCAACGACACCATCGAAGTCACTCTGGTCAGTAATGATACTAACATTAGCTAGTAATAATTCACATTGGACAAACTCAACTCGTGGCAACTCATCTTGAACATTATTTGAAAGATCTGAAATATTTTTCAAACAATTTCAATTTTGTCACAAGAAAAGTGCCTTTTAATATGTCATTCATTTTATTTTATTGAAAATAATTACCAAATGATAAAATACATTATTATAAATAAATTTCATAAACGCTAATTAGAGGCTTCCTTATTATTAGTTACATGAATTGTCACATAAATATAATATGTAATGTAAAATAACTCCGTATTAGTAAATATTTGGGTAAATCGTAAGAACGCAAATATGTATTTTTTATTTAAAAAAATAAAAAAATAAACTATATTGTACTTATGTTAAATTTACCATCAAGAAGAAATACTTCATATTATGTTTTATTTACAATAAAAAGGCAGATTTAGATGCATGTTCATATATTAAATTCCCAGTTATTGATCAACTCTATTGGGAATATTTCTTTGCAGTCATCGCTCTCCGACGACGACGATCACTCGATCTGGGAAGGAGTGCGCGTGCTGGGCGAGAGTGTCTCCCGCAAGCAGCCGGGGTCCAACCTGCTGACCGCCGTGGTGGAAGTAAAGGTAGAGACCGCCGTGGTGTCAGGCGGCGGCGGTAGCGCGGGCGGCTACCTGGCGGCCGCGCTGTGCGCCGCGGCGGCTGGCGCAGCGGGCGCGGGCGGCGCAGCACTGTACTGCTTGCGCCAACGCCGTCGCGCGCGCTCACTCAGCAGCCTGCCGTTGCCTTCCTCCTCCGACCCCTCCTGCCACCATCGTCACCACGATGACGAGAAATCAAACAATTTGCAGAATGAGGAAAACTTCAGAAGGTAATTGAAACAAAAATATGCATAACTAAAAAGGTCTGAGGTATTGTAAAAAAACAGTGTAGGTGTGAACTCAGCGAGTCATTACCCCAGTAGCATTCATTGTTGGCGATCAGTGACCTCACATCGGCCCTTTACTAGGGTAAAGCCTAGTTTATACCCAGAGTCAGCCCTACCATAGGTTTAGTAGGCACAAAGAACCAGACACCTCCTTACAAGAGAGGGGCGAATAATATTTTCTTCTTTGTCTTCTTGGAGATCTGACGATCTGTTCTACTTAGACTAGTCAGTCTCCCGTGATGAGGCCCAACTATTCTTTCATCGCTTAGGGGGTCTTCCAGGTGGGCGCCGTCCAGAAGGCAATTCTTTGGCTGCTATGGACACCAGTCTATCGCTGCTCATTCTATTTATGTGATCTCTCCAAAATCTTCTACGGTATCTGCTCCGGTGCACTATATCTTCGATTTTGCACGTTTCCCGTATAAAGTCATTTCTGACCCAGTCGCGCAGAATGTTTCCGGTAATCGATCTAAGGACCCTCATCTCTGACGTTCTTAGCAAGTTCTTCGTTCTCGTGGTACCCGCTCATATTTCTATGGAATATGTCAATATGGGTCTCACACATGTCTTATATATTCTAACTTTGCTGTCAAAAGAATAATATGCCCATATTAATTTACAAACGTGTATATTCCCGTCCCTTTTCAGTAGTAACGTGGTGCTAGCGCCCCTTAGATTTGGCGCTGGGTATACTGTTTGTATAATCAGGTTGTGGTTCCATGGTAGTATCGCAGAATCTTGAATCAGAAGCCTGAGATTCAAACCCTGCCCTACTAAAACTTTATTCCTTTTTTTTCTCGCACATTTTCGAGGACTTGAAATTAAAATATATGGAAAAACAGCAAATACATATTTTTTTAAATCTTACATTTTATTAATATTAAACAACTCAAAATAATATATCTAACCTGTGGTAGACCTAATTTACTTATTTTTGTTTTTGTTTGAGTGTAGTGACATGATAAATGATAGATAGATGAGATAAATGGACCTAAACATTGGAAGAGTCCATAACCATGCCTTTTGTAAACTAGAAGCATTATTATTACTGCATCCACCTTTTCGCATTCATTAATAGATAGCACTGCTCACACTCGTACCAATTGAAACACCCTATAGCTACATGGCAAAACTTTTTATTTTCCACTTGTTTGTGAGTTACGTCACTTCTGCGCTGATCACTTCATTTTTATCTTTATGAAAAGTTATTTCATAAACATTTACTTGTTTAAATAGAACATTAAAAATTTCGCCATGTAGCTATAGGGTGTTTTAATTGGTAATTGTGCGAGCAGTGCCATCTATTCTCGCTTTCCTTTCTTTTATGATGTACAAATCTCTCAAAGGTCAAACCCAGTATTTATATAGGTATAAAATTTTTAACATATTGAAAGAGTTTTATTAGAAAATTTGTGTTATTGACATAACTCCTATGAAAATTCTCAATTCATTTATGTAAATAATGTCTTCTTTTTAGGTACGCAAATCCACTGAAAGAAGATAGTGTCGCCAACTCATTAAATGGCAGCATGAGCTGTTTGAAGGGAGGCCCTCCTGGTCCGCAAGTTTCGGACAACATAAAACAGCAACGACCATTATCGGAAGCCGGGAACTCAACAGATGGTCTCATATTGTCCAGTCCGTCCGGAAGCAGAGCTAACGCCCACCGAGGCTCGCAGATTCTGCTCTACAAAGCTCAGAACCCAGACGTCAGAAACAACACAGCGGGAGTGTTTGATGATGTAACGTCACATAAAGACTTTGGGAAAAGAGTTATCAATATGAATGTGTTGCCTGGATCTGGCGGAGTTATAGGAAATAATTCACCGGCAGAAGTTCTCACTGTTCTAGTATAAGATGTATTAGTTTTAAATGAAAATTACACCAATCTTTATATCAGTATTGATTCTACTAACAGCAGTCAGCAACATTATATACATGTTTAATGTTTTTAACATACTCCCTGACTTTGTAACAAAATAATACACATTTTGTCACCTTGCGCATTTAAATTATATGTTACGCGATCACATTCACTATTAGATAATATATATGTGTTTAGATTATACCGGAAATAAATTTTAAGATGTTGATGGACATATTACAATAAATTATCTCAAAAAAGATGATTGTCTGGGAAAGTGTCAAGCTGTAGTAAGAAGACCTTTTGATTAGGACCTGTATATAATATATTAAATAATGTCTATATGAGCATTTGAATGAACACACCGAGAGTTTAGAGAAATGTGAATGTGTATTAAAAACTTATCAAAATCAGATCCAATTTAGACTGTGGACTTTTATATTTATTTAAAGTAAAATCAACAGTGTCAATGCTAAGTACCTACATATAATTAAATGTCTCTCAAACTCAAATGCCCTCAGGCTATTAACTCCAAGTGGCACAAATTCACATGCATTATTTTTTATTCTGAGATGGCATTCCAGTATTACACTTACAGTTACTTAAGTATAACTTCATGTATCTTTTAACTGTAAAATAGTATTTTAAAACCTATGTGTTACTTAATAAATATTAATGTGTAAAAACTTACTAAGAGAGCAGAATCCATGGTTATCTTTACGACATATTAACATGTTAAAAATAATCTGTTTCTTTAACATTGAAATTTTATCATCAAGCTGTCTTTAAATTTTATATTGTCAAAGTTGTAATTTTCATGATACTGTTTCTTTTTAATCCCTGATTTGAAACATATTTGTATATAAACAGCAATCCAACTCGTAACATTCTATTTGAATATATTTTTATACATTATCGTTTTCTTTATGTTTTGTACGGCCAAGCTGTTGTAAATATTCAAAATATGATTATCAACTATTTTTATATATCTCTTACATAACAATTAATATATTATGATTTATTTTAAGATTTACGTTTGACAAAAAGAGCTTTATTTTGATTTATAAATAATGCTTGATATTATCGAGAATAAATCAACATTGTACTCGTGTCATGAAATGATCAATAGTTTGATTTGATAACAAAATGAAAAATGTCTAGAGGTATTCAAATTGCCAAGTAATAGAAAAGGGAAAAAATATTTGCAAAAATTAAAAACAAACATAGGTTCTTAGATTTCATTGAAAAGGACCATATATACAATATAGAGATAAATTTTACTACGTAATAAATAATATAAAACGTCATTGCGTCGGTATACTGATAAAAACCCTAAATGCATTATTGCCAATGCTGAGAAAAATTTATTTGAATGTTTGACTCAACCCAACAAAAGTATTTTCTGGTATTCCTTATTCATATTTAGGACATGATACATACTTTTAAAACCCTTCTTAGTTCCTTAAAAAAAATATCTGGTAAATGGAATTGACGGCTTTCACCAGAGAACATTTTTCAAAAAAGTACTTTTAGTGAGTTTTTATGCATGCTAACTTTGAAACTAATACCCGTATGCAGAGACAAACCCTAAGGTGAGGAAAGTACATTCTATTGTCTTCACCTTCGGGTTATTCTCTGCATTTGAAATTAGAATGTAATTTCCTCACCTTAAGTTTTGTCTCTGCATACGGGTATAAACCTCGGATGGTTTAGAAGATTTTATCTGTTGAAAGCACGAAAAATTACATGTAACTGCATTTTTAACTTCTTTTTTTAAATTTTAAATAAAAAAATAATAAAACCTGACACACCGACGATTACATATAAAAAAAAAATTGATAAAAAAACGTTTTAAAAATTATACTGGTTTGTGTTTTCAATGTTAAAATAAAAATATTTTTTTCTGTTTGTTTTAAAATCGAACAATTAAATATTGGCTATTAAATATTTTGCTGGGCACCATTTTTTCAGTTTTTCAGCACAATAAATATTTCAGCACAATATGTTTAAATCATGTTTTTATGCTATAATTTAATGTAATTATTGTGGAATGTACATTTTATTGACAGCCTAATAATATTCGAGCTTTATGTGTACTTTAAGTAATAGTAATTTATATATTATTTATGAAAATGTAAATAAATTGATACTTTACGTGGGAGCAATTTTTATATGAGAAAATTGTCATTAAATAATAGAAGAAGAGTGTGATACTAAGATTACGGATAAATACAATAGTTTTGATATTTTGTATAAATGATAAAGATTGATGTTTTATTGTAAAAATTACACATATATTATTTTTTATTATAATTAGATATTATAAAGAAAAGTAGTGTGTAATTTATGGTTGTTCCTGGAAATAACATAATGGTCTCTATTTTCGTATATTAATAATATTATTTATGAACTGCGTTATTTAATCAAATTGGAACTCATTGGAGATACGTATTTCTTTTTAAGTAGACATCTTAACAATCCGCCTATAACAATACTTATATATAAAATATACAAAGATAATGTCTGTATCTACTTCTATAAAACGCAGTACCTTTGTAGATAGTTTTAGATTTCTTACTATAATACATGTTATACCTACCTCTTCATAGATTTTTAACCCTGGAATTTAAAATAATTATAACATTTTATGTATTGAAAGATTCTTCACAATGATTATATAAACCACTGTTCTCTATAAATCATTCCATATAATCATGAACCATTTTTTATCTAACTTTAAATACTATTTATTGTCTTGTGTGTATTTTATTATGTAGGTTAAATGTTGATAAATAGCGATATCTGAAATGAAGTTTTATTTTGCAATCATGTTCATCAGGTACTAAAGATTTTCAAGATATTATTTTTTCCAAAATGTTGGACTCATAAAATCTGAGCAAATTTCCCCTTTACAAAATATTCGAACTCGCAATACGAAAACTAATATTGTTATTTTTTAAGGGTAGGATTGCCTAAACAAACAGTATATTGATGCTTGCCACTGGAAACGAGTAGCTTTTCAATTAAAAAAATTGTGTGTAAATATGTAAATAACTAAATTCATTTAAACACATTGTGATTACGATTTATAAAAATCAAATGTTTTCAACTGTCTCATTGATGTTCAGTATTTTTATAAGAAGATGACAAATAATAAATTAATTGTATTGTTATTGATCACCAATACCTGCATCGTTGGTAAATATTATGTAAACTTTTATGTACTAAGTACTTAAAAAGGTTATTTCAATTGTAAAAGAAATTTCAAAATAAAATAAGTACAATCAACACTTTTGTTTAATTTTATGATCCAATTTCCCCCATATCCACAATTATTTCTTAATTCGATCTTGACAGATTCATATTTTTTTGAGAATTATGACTTATCACTGGATGCGGCCTTGATTAACCCTTTCTATAAACACATGATACATTTTTTGTTTTCATTTACGTCTTCCAAACCTAATTAAATATTTTCTGTATTAAGATAATGAACATATTTCATTTGAAAATCCGAGTGTTAGACTGATCTATCAGTGTAAGTTATTATGATACTCTTGTGAAATAAGACAACTATTCTTAATTCTATTCATAAGACTTATTATTAATTCAAAATTATAGAAAATATAATCCTCAATTCTGGTGGCATATGTATGTATAACTCTGTTCTAAATAGCCTGTAAAGGGTTAAATCTCTCGAGGAAATAATGCATTTATAATAATTTAGCCTTTTTTACTTCCAAGTCTCACTTTTTAATTGGTCTTTCAAAATGGGTAGAAAATAGTAAGAATCGGAACTACAAGTGATTTTTATGCTAGCAACACCCCATTTATAAAGGGCATGTTTAATGATTGGTTAGATCAAGGTCAACACCATAGAATGAGGATGTTCAGTGTCTTTTTTTAATTATTTTATTTGTTAATAGAATATTAAACTAAGCCAATTTTTTTATTTTTTTTATATATCGTATTATCAGCGCTATGATTTTTTAAAGATTTGAATTTGTGTCAGTGGTTGTTCTATGACAATTCTTCTGATTGGTTTATTTACGGTGACCAAACCGGATGTCCTTCAAAGCTCTTATATCATTGGATGTTTCATATGAACCAATGACGTCATTCAAAGTAGTGCATTTTTATTAAAATATTTATTATTAATTTTTTTATTAATTTTTTTTTACAATTTAATGCTCTAATTTTTACCGCGCGCAAGAAAACATTTTTTGTATCCAATTTCCCGTAGGTCTGAAGTTCATCATTAAGAGTCAACACATTATATTATTTTGGCAATCCTGTTTACCATAGGAGGAAAGCCATAAAAACTAACTCCCTCTATTTCTACACTTTTTTGACAGACTGTATTGAAATGACACCAAAAAATACCTCATGCAAATGTATATTTATATAAATTTAATTTTATATTTAAGAAAATTTAAATTTGTGAAGGTAGGTACCTACAAGTTTGTCAATTATTTATGAATTGAAAAAACAAAATCAATAATTTTCATGACAGAATATCAGCATTGAAAAATATGCAATAAAAAAATTGATAAATTTTATGTAAAATTTACTAAAAGATTTAAAAAAAAAAAAGAAACAACAATGTCAGAAAACAACAGTAAGGATGAGCTCCAAGATAATGAGGATGATGCAGTGGAAGAAGAAATAATAAGTGTTGAATCTATAGAATCTGACAAATCTAATCTCTCAGTGCCGAAACTAGACACGTCTAGTATTGGATTGCTGCTTCCCATACCCATCCTGAGTGAGATCTGCACCAAACACATTCCTGACATCAATAATGATTTGAAAAAACATCCATATTATTTTTATCCCCCAGTAAATGACCCCGGAATAATTAAAACCCTCCATGATCCAGGTATATCAAAACTAAATTCTTGTATCAAAAGACTTTTTTTTTTATTGTTAAAAGAGAACCAGCATTTACAGCATAAATGACCTATTAGCTATTTTAATTTACCGATTTATAAACGAGTGATTATAAATTATAACAGTAATAAATAAGAGTGATACTTAAATCCACAAATTTTGAATAATCAGTGATCAGTTTCATCACTTTTGTGACATCTTCGAGACTGGTATCTTTGTTAAAATTTATATTCCAAGAGAAAAAAAACTTAGATGCAAAATGTATTTTGGGCACTACCTTTCCGTGTAATTAAGTTTCAATAAGATTTCAGCATGTAGGTACTTACTCAATAAATATAACTGCTTTTAATAGATTGAGTTTCTCAACTTACAGTTCTTGAAACTCCATTTTATTTATATATATTTTTTATGCATTAAATACATGTCATGTATCTGCAAATTACCTTAACTTCTTATAACCATTCCTGTGTAGGGGTTAAAATTAAAAGTAAAGCTAATGCATGTCAAATTTAGACTAATCACCCGTCTTATGGCTAAACAATGCATCTCAAAAAAGCTCCAACGGAGATGGCTTTAAAATGTTTTATGGTATTTAAATCAAAATAGATAGATCTCAGAGAGTAGAATATTTTGACTCGTATTACGGTAAAAGATGCATCTACACATGCACCGTTTTCTTGTCTTTAACATTTCATTATTTTATTAAAGAAATCGATCAAATATTTGAAGCTGATGGACAGCAAAAATATATCTATATGTGCCAAGTCATGAACCATCTTACCGTAAAAAGATTCTATAAAAATCTCCTCCAAGAAAAAATTGATTTAAAGGTAAAAATATAAAAAATAATAGATAAATGCTTTATGATACCATTATTGAAAATGAACATGCAATTGCATACCATCCATAGTAGATATACATAATATGAATAATTACTAATTATATAATAATGTAATTTAATTTATTATTTCTTAAATGACCAAAATATGACATCAACAATTTTATTGACGAAGAAAAAAATCATGATACGAATTAATATTTCATTGTCATAATATTAAAACCATAAAAATAAAACTAGTTACGACTTGCATGGAGTTAACTTTTGTACCTTCCAATATGGTTTTAACGAATATTAAACATTTTCACTTTTGAAATAATCAATATATACCTTATGATTTATGTAGACTTTCTATGCTATATACATATATTGTTATAGCAAGCTGATTTACTGACCTTTTTTTTCTTATTTCCAAAATTATGTTTTTTTAAATATTGAAAACAACATTTAAAAAAATATTTGATATCTATGTGTAATTAGTTTACTTAATAGATATTGTTAATCATAAACTATTGTAGTAAATATTATAAATAAAATATTCCTTTTTTCATATTATAATTCTGACAGAACCAAATAAATATTAAACAACATTTTTATTGTGTATATTTATTCAGTATTATAGTATCAGTTCTAATTGGATGAGGGCCATGTGTGAAGCATTGATGAAAAATAAAACTATTCAAACAATAGACCTTACTGACAATGAATTAACCACTGATGCATGTTTTCATCTTGGCGATCTTATGGTCCAAAGCAAGTATATAACTTGCATTAATCTTCATGGATGCAGGTTAGTTAATAATCCACGTATGCATAAATATATTTTATCAATTATTAATGAAAAAAAAAAAAATACAGTGGGATTCTATAGAATTGGTCCTGAAGGTGCAAGAAGACTTCTTGATGGTATTCAAGTTGCAATTAAACTCGAAGAACTTAATTTATCATACAACGATCTTGGAGATGAGGGGATAGAAATCTTGGCCCCCGCTATGACTGAAAGCCGCATAAAAAGGTTAATAAAATGTATTTTTATACTAAGTTTTGCGACTTTTTCAAAAAAGAACTTTTCGAAAATCTAAAAAAAAACATTTATCGATGTGTAATTAATTTATGTATCTTTTAATATGTTTACGTTATTAACGTAAGTAAACTTCGAATTGTTCAACTTTGTCATAAAAATCCCTCTCCTCCACTTTATTTCTCATCTATCTTCTTACAGTGCTCTTCTTTCCTGCTCTCAAACAATATTTTACATTTTTCTTTATTGTGTAACATGTTCTATCATTATATATTTGTGAAAAACTTTAACTGGATGTATGTACTATTTTTGATACTTTATTATTTATATTCGTTTTCCCTAATATAAAACAAAAAATATATGATAATGATTAACTCGGGGAAAAATCCAATTCAAAATCAGGTTTGGAGTCTAGGTAGTATTCAAACTTAATAGGATTTTACTATTATGCTGTAATAAATATAGTTTCGTCTGTGAAATAGAACCGGATGACTATACGAGTGCTTTCGACTCGATGGTTGCTCTCAGCTATAAATTCCGGACCAAGGAAACCGAATGGAGATAAGTCTGCCTCGTCTGGGTTCGATTCCTAATTAGGTGGTTAAAAATATTGATTTTAGAGGTCTTTTTAATTGCAATATTTTATTGTTCTCTGACTGGCACCTAAAGTGTAAGACTGATCATCTTCCCTTCATGTAACAGATTATCGAACTATGCTGCATTTGGATTACCGATGCAGTGCCCTATGCGCCACTGGGTGCGAAAAGGGGAATGATAATGATTATGGTGAATATCTGAGCAAAGTGTATCAAGCCGGAGCCGTAGGAGGAGTAGAGCAGCGCTCCGGCTCTGGTCAGGAACAAAGGTTGGCGACGGGGTGGCAGTGCGCTCGGGTACTTTTCTATTTAGGACTACACCGTTGTATCCGAGTAGATAAGTCAACTTTATGTGGCTTTCCTAGACAGAACTTAACATGAATTAGAATATGTACGACGAAGATGTTTTAAAAAGAATATTACTTAAAAGTTTCCGTAGCCTTCATCAAGTAGGTAGTAATTTAAATTCAATAAAGTTTTTTCTCTCTTTTATATTACATAATTATTTAAAAATCATTATGTGTGCCAGTGGTGGTATTCTGAACACTTTTGCGAGTGTAGAGAATACCTTTTTAGTATGTAAATGCGCGCTGAAAAATCATTCTTTACACTTATGAGTGTACAGAATACCAGTCCAGGTAAGGTTTTTATTATAAATTTCAGATATAATTTTAGTCACAATAATTTAAAAACAGTCGCAGGGCAAGAATTATCCAAAGCTTTATTAGAAAATGAAACAGTCACCCATATAGATGTTTCGTGGAATTTTATGGAAAACAGAGGTATGTTGAAATTCACTGCATTGCGTACTATAAAGTTTTCCTACAATAGTATAAAGTTACGTAAGTTTTTTTAGGAGTTGTGCCTTTGTTAAGATCACTTAACAAAAAACCAATACAATATCTTAATATTTCATGGAATGGACTAAATGAAACGAAGATCGAGACACCTTTAGTAGTAATTATAAAATCACCAACTATTAAGCATTTGGATGTTAGCAACAACATGTGAGTTACTTTAATGTATAATAATTATTATGAATAATTTACATAAATTTTATAATCCAGAGAACTTCGGTACAGTACCTATGTAAACTGATATATTTTAGAATAGAGATGAAAAATATTGTTGAGAAGGGAATATAGAAGTCTAGACATTTACAGGGCTTATAACGTATAACCCTCTATCGGCTGGTGTAAGTGGTCACTGTAGATACTGTAACATTCACCATTCTACCCTTGTTTGAATATCCATATTCCACAAACATTTGGAGATACTTAAAAATTGTTAAGGATGTTTGTACGCTTGTAACACTTTCACTGTTATCATGACAAAAAAAATATATAAAAAAATTATGTAATGATTTTAGCAATATTGGTGCATTTGATGCAGATATGTAGATGACTTTACGAAAATATGTACGGTCCGTTCATAGATTGGATGGACCAATGTTTTCCTAAAAATTTGACTTCACACTCATTTTTTTATCTACTAACATCAGCCAACTACAACAAATATTTAAAAATTAGTTTGTTGTTAATCATAGAGATCTGAAAGGAGTTCAACGTTAATTCATTAACATTTTTTTTTAAATGCAATAAACCCTACGCGCAACCTTTCCCTTGCGCAGTTACGTGCGAACTGGAGACTAAAATCACTGTGCTCCGTTAGAATGCATACATAGCATTGAATGCTGGAATAGGGAACTGCGTAAGTCTGTTGATTCATGAGGAGAGTGCTTAGTACTGAATTCAAAAATCAGCGATGCATGAATTTAGATCTTTAGAAGTTCTGCGGAAGCAGTTCCAACAAACCAATCCATATTTATTTTTCATATATTGTGACTTTATATAACAAATTTTGCACATGATTTGATTGAAACGGTGGTATTTTAATATGAAACTTTGAAATATAACTCTTTTGTGGTGATATTATGGCATTAGCGATGGCTTGTTAGTTTATTTTAAAGCACCAATCTCGAGTTACTGTGTTGATAGTAAGTACATATTTTACCCGTGTGCCAAGTACCAGGTGACCTTTCCTAATCAAAAATCTCACCGCAAGACCCTGGTACATATGTATCACTCATTTTACACCACAAATGATCCTTTATGGTATTTTACAACCTACAAGTCTACGGCTATTGCAGTACTACCAAATTTTTTAATGTTTGAAAAATACAGCAACATCTTTATCCTGTGAAATATTTTTGAATTTAAAGAGGCCAATATAACAGAATTATCAACGGTAATAAATTCGAATGTATTAAACGCTCCAACTATAAATAATTTCTAGATGGTAAAATTATTGTTATGCTGACTGTAACTTGATCAGAATTGCTACAATGATACCATTTCCAAACTAATCTACATTTTTATATTATATTGTAGGATAAAGGGAGAAGTCTTAATGAAGTTAGCTTACTTATTATTTAGAGCCAAGAATTTAGAAATATTAAGAATAGGAAATAACCAACTTACACCTAAAGATGCTTTAAATATACTGAGTAGCTATCAGAACAAGCGTGTGACTTGTAATGTCTTGGACTTGGGAGAAACTAATGTAACACCAGCATTTGCTGAGGTAATTTATTTTATTCAAATTTGTATAGAATATTCTAGATATTCTGCAAGAAATGGGAAAATATATAAATCGCCTCCTTTAAAAATAAAAATATTTACAAAAAAGTAAGTTACACACGTAATTACCACATGTATTTCTTAAATTGCGAATAGCATAATAATTTTGTAATATGAAATCATAAAATTAGTTTGTATTGTGGATGACAAAGATTCATGAGTCTAAGATTATTTTTCAAATGTTTGTTTAACCCTTACAGTCTGAGTGTTCTTTAAAATATACATAACATTTAAGATTTATTTAATCCTGTACCTACAGAAATTAAAAAGCCGTGAGTTTATTATTTAATTACTGGTATCTCGGTACATCTACATTTTTTTCTGCTTATGTTAGTAGTTGGCATTATACCGAAAAGTTCAGTTTTTTAGCTTGACAGTTGACTTCTGGCTGGTATGTTTGTTTCGGAACGAATTCTAGTCGTCCTTTCAAATGATATGCAAGCCAAGTTTTCAATATAATTCACTAAAATTGAATTAATTTGACTGAAAAAACATACATTGTAAAATAATAACGCATATTAGCATGGACTTTTTCAGTTCATTATTAATTTTAGACCCATTGTTCATTAAAAATTAAAGTAAAATATTTTATAATGTATAAAAGATAAAAAAAGTTCAAATATACCAAAAATTTTCAAATAATTCCTTTAGTAAGTACAGAATACAAATTATTTTTTTATATCCTCAGGAGTTAATTCAGATCTGAAAGGCTTCATCAGTTTCATTTTTATTATTCTTAATTTTCTACATCCGCTCATAAGTGGAGCATGTGGACATCCTCTCGCTAGCCAGCACTCTCGCCTCCTCCCAGTCAATCCTGCGTCCCTTAATTTCGCCAAATAAAGCTTATTTTCACTACTTCATTCTTAAGGCAGTAGAAGAACTCAAATTAATACCCACAAGAAGAAAGGCGACTGTCAGATATGGAAACATACTTGGAAATTATGTAATCATCGGACCCGACCCAAGAGAAATTGGCTTTAAACGAGCAAAATACGTCGCAGAAACTAAAAAGAAGAAAGACTTTGG
Source organism: Micrasema longulum (assembly GCF_059751315.1). Taxonomy (NCBI): domain Eukaryota; kingdom Metazoa; phylum Arthropoda; class Insecta; order Trichoptera; family Brachycentridae; genus Micrasema; species Micrasema longulum. The sequence continues at coordinate 484,818 of NW_028278417.1, forward strand.
GTAACAACATCTTAACAAATACATGAGTGCCAATAATTAGAGTATGTAATGTGAAAGGAAGACAGTCAGAATATAGTGTGTGAGAACAGAGTGCTCCAAACATTTATAATAACAAAAGAATAATGTTTTCCATACCTAAATTTCCTTCCTTTCCTTCCCTTTTTTCTCCACCTCCTTCATAATATAGATTAGATTTTTAGTCAATTTTTATTTCTTAAAAAATACGTATGTTTATTTTGTTTGATAGTGAAAATATTATAATATACCAACAATATGTTTATATGCCACTGATTTTTTCAAATTGAACAATGTGGGTAGGTAGGAAGAAATTACCTTAAAGCAATATGCCCACCCTTAGACATATGTATGTAAACTGTATATGAATATAAAGTGTTTAAATAAGTAAATAAATTTACCTGCCAACAAGCATTAACCCGTTATAGGACACCTAGAACAAAGTGGTACATAAATATACCACCTGGATTGAGGTATTTATTTTCTAATATTTGATATTTCAATTAACATGAAATTTAATTCAATTTAAATTTTCATTAGTTGTATTTTATTTCAATTGTACTTGTATGTATTACAAGGAAATGTGTTTGCCATTGTTGAATGGACTGAATAAGTCCTTAATAAAACAACATTAATAATAAATTTTATATCACAAGAGCATTGTTATAACGTACACTGGTATATCAGACTTCCAATCAGTTTTTTTCAAATGCAATAGGTTTATTATCTTAAAAAATAACATTTTTTTATAGATATATAAATATTTCAATAACAAAAAGTAAAAAGGGGTTTATAACAGCTGTTTTTTAATGGGAAGATAAAGCTTGCACATATTTAAACCTAATAAAGGTACATTATGTTAAACACATTAAAGGATGAGGAATGTGGGATCAGGAAATGAGTTTGGAAGAAACCAAGAAAGTGATAGGAATAAAAAAAAAAATGAAAATAAAAAATTAAGGGAGGTTAGGGTTTTAAGGATATATAGTAATGTTTCAGGCGTTTCTAAATATGTGTCCTATAAAGGGTTAATACAACTCTACCAATAGCAATTTCTGGCTTTAAGATCTCTATATATAATTATTTATATTTTTCTATTATTATTATTATTTATATTGTTTTAATATGTTAATAAATGTTTTTGATTTATGTATGGAAGAGTCCCGACTTAACACGGAATTTTCTAACAAGTCAGGACATAAAATTGTGTATTTTGTGCATTAAATAAATAAATATACATAACTTGTTAGATAAAACGCGACAGTTTTCAATACAAAAAAAATCTCAAATTTATTTGCAGAGAATTCATTTTGAGATTAAGTACCATTGTGAGGAAGAAAAAGCCCTCTCAGGATGAATTTATACAATTTGCTAAAGCAGATGGTATCGTACTTGACAATGAATTATTTTCATATATATGTGCTCCTTTTGCAAATAAAAAGAAAAAAATTGATGTGATGGGTGAGTAATATTTTTTCATAATTGGTGACATTATAATATCCATCACAAACCATCACCTAGCTATTACCTATATATTGTTAGGTACATATTAAAACTACAAATCTGCAAATGTCAACTTTACAAGATAATAAAAAATTTCGTCCCTCAAATACGACCTATGACCTGATCATCATCCCATGTCCGCTCCATAGTTGGAGCATATGGTGCCCATATCGAGCCTCCTGGCATCTGTCTGCTGCCAGCTCCTATGTATCCTCCCAAGTCAGGCTTGCGTCCCGTAGTTCTAACTAGAACTGCTGACGAACAGTCGGCAGTGTGTCCAGGACATCAAACACCTGACGCCTTGTAAAGTAGGCAATTGTGGTTAAAGGTCTCGGGAGGCATCTGCAGTATATGGCCCAGCCAACCTTATCACCTCCACTTGATGACGGTTGTTACTGGAGTTTGCTGCGTTCGTTCTCTTATTACTTCATTCCTTACAAAGTCAAACCACCGCACACCCAAGATTCTTCTGAAACATCTATTCTCAAAACTCAGTATTTTGCTGTTTTGGGCCCTAGTGAGGTGCGACGATTCACATCCGTTTAGGAGAACAGGTGTTATGCAGGCGTTATATATAGGCGGCATTTGGTCTTCAGTAAGTAAATATCCAATTCCCAGACAGCCTTCATACTGTTGAATGTGGCACCTGCTATTCCTAGCCGCACTCCCAGTTATTTTTTAAAGCTGTCATTTCCCATAACATATACTCCCACGTATTTGGAACTCTCGACCCGTTCGCTGACTTAGTTTGACAGTCAGGGGATTTTAGGCATCAAAGCACAAAGTGCTACACAGTACATGGGTTTCTGCGATATTGATTTTTAAACCCGTGCATGTAGAGTACCTATTTAGCCCATTTACTTGTAGACTCCTACTGAATCATCAATTATAACTGCATAGGCATAGTCTAGGTCGCAGAGTTTTTCGGAGAAGGAGATGGATATTCCTTACGGATATCGAAATAACAAATCTAGATATTCACATCTGGGACTCACCTGAAAACCAATGCCCGCTGTTGCCTGACTTAAAATCGTCTTAAGGACAGTGCTGAAGGCGAATCATGAATGTTCTGTACGTAAACAACAAAACATCTAAAATACGGATTACCTAACACCGATACCAAATTGCTGACAGTGAGGGAAATAGATGACCTCGATTCCCCACTCAGAAGTAAAGAAAACATTAAAAATGCAGTAGCACCCTTAGGTTAGTCCATCAGTTTGGGTGGATCTATTACCGATTCTGTATATTATTAAAATTGTAATAAATACACATCAAAGCATAATGCCTTTTTTTCTGTCATCCCCAACAGATGTAGGAGCTACCTGCATCAACAAGCCAAAATCCTACACATCCATTGTTATTACATACAAATGTTTTATTACTAGGTACTTTTTTTTCTATTTTAGCCATGGCAGACTACACAAAAGAAATTTGGCCAAATACAAGACTTGTGCTACATACTCAAGAGCAATCTGTCATTCCAGCGCAGGACAACAAATCGAAAAAAATAAAAAAATAAAACACATTTTATCATCATTAAAATGACTCGAGTAAGTGAGTTTGAGTCAATAAAAATAAAATACATTTAACAATTTTAGTAATTTTATTTAAGACAATAAAATTTCTTAAAAATAAGCATTTTTATTTTAGTACATAAATATGTAGGCATGTATATATTAATAAATTAGTGTAGCCAAAAAAGGTTAGTATCGAGTGGAATATGTTTCACCATTTCATACGTGGACTTGGCATACATGGACTGCTATCAGATAATATATGTTACTATATGACCGATCTTGTTAATGCTATAATTAATTTAAAGTAGACATCATTATTTAAACTAAAAATATTGAATGCAAATAATAATTTTTCTGGTCCTGACAAAATTATATATTAAGAGATAAAACAAAAAATGTTTGGCATAAAATAATGTCAATGTATGTGTTCAGACAAACTAAAATTGTTATTTTTTTTACTTTTTGGTTTGAGCATTTCATTTTCACATGACTATTTTGGAAGATTGTGCACTAAGTCAAAGATTTCCAAATAAAAATGTGAGTTTAAAATATTTGTTTTCTAATTTCAGTACACAAACATGAATACTGATATTTTTTGTATACAATTTGGATACATAAAATAAAGTCACAAATTACTTTTAAAGTGTACCAAGTTGTCAGTTATTTTATTCTATTCTTTGAAATGAGGGTCAGTGCTATGCAAACTCCCGATGTCACTGCGAACTATGAAGAAGATCTATTGTGACGGGTTTCAGTGAATCAGTTCTCCCCCTACAAGTCCAGATCCATAACGTATCAGTTATTTGTAAATAAATTGATATTTCAATAATTTTATCTGTTTCCTCAATTATTCAATAGAATATGTGAAAAATCTTATTGAAATTCAGCAATAACTTGTTTATTTTTTAACGGGTAGCCAAGAATCTAATTTGAACAGTATTGTTTACAAAAATATTTTTTGGGATTTAATTTTTTCAACATAATTGTTTATCCTTTATTTTATATTTAAATTGCATAAATCCAAACTATATCCTCTATCCTGTTGACATGTTAGCTGACGATAAAAGATGTGTTATTAAAAAATTATAAATACTGTGGAGCATGATCAATGCTGTCACAATATATTCCTTACATATTCAATTGAGAGCGATAAGTCGATATATTTATTAATTGAAAAAATATCACAAAAATGGGATTATTCTAAGGTGAAGATTCGGGCTGCAATATCATCGAGCAACCAATCGATTCCTTGAAGCAGATTTTGTCCTGTCACCGCGGAGCAATACAATATATTCCAATGGTGGGTTTTAATGGAGTCCAAATCTAGTGCCTAAAATAAAATTACAATAGAAATGAGCAGAAATAAAAGTATTCGCATTGTTTATTTTGTATGCCATAATAAAATTCAATGAATAGTATTTACAGAGAAAGACCCAAATTTTACAAAAAAAAAAAAAACATAATTAATTGTAAATTCTCTTAATTGTCAGACAGAAATTTACATATTGCATTTACATTATTCAAATACTGTAAAAATCCCTCTGTATTTTTCTATTTTACTTACCTTTTCTTAAATAATACCTTCAATAAACTTCAATTTGTTACCTAAAACTGTTATAATTTTTCAAACAAATTTAATTATTTACCTACCTATTTTTGTGCAGTATGTTATCTTTACTTATAAAGCATAATGTCATTAGATAACTAAAAAGACATAGTTTATTAGATAAGTACCTACATATTAACTTGTTATACCATAAAATGCTTGGATTTTAATTTTATACCTGTCATATAAAAACTTCTGGGCGTATGTAGATAAAAATAAATAAATACATTTCTTAGTAAAATAAAACTTGGGTACTAGGAATGTTATATAATGAATAATAAAAGGAAAAATATTCACAAAATAAATGTTATCAGTGCTACTAATGTTTATTCTAACATAACTATCCAGTGGCTAGTGTCGCAGACTCACAAATTAGATTTTTTTCCTTACAAACAAACAAAACATGAGCCTTCTACATAAAATCATTCCCTGTAAATGCCTAGACTTCCATATTCCCTACTCTAAAATGTTCTCTATCCCTGTTGTAATTTGTTGATCTTAATGTGTCTGTGTCAACTAATTGCTCGTCCCAACTCAACACAGGACTTTTAGTCCCATGGAGTTGGGACTTATGTCTCAAATAAATGTAATGTACATTTAAGTAAAAGAATAAATAAAAAATAATAAAAAGGACTACCTAGGGGGTGAAATCCAGTATTTTGTCTACAAACATTTGGACAACTTCAAAATATTGTAAAATTATTCTTTGTAATATGGTAAAATTATTTTTAAAAGTATGATATTTAATAGATTTACAATCAAAGTTAAATTATGTTAAACTTCAACCTTAAAGAATTTAGTTTTGTAACAGTAGTTCAAAATAAGAAATGGCATCGTATTGCGAAAACAAAACATAAACTTTAACTAAAATGGAATAATATGACTTCAAACTTTTTCCCGGTAATCGTCCTTACTCGCCCCAAAGCGGTGCTTATATTTTGGGAAACTCTAACTGCAAATTAAAGTAATTGAAATCTCACCTCTTTTATTTCCTGAGCGGAGAGTGCTCCCGGCAAGTCCTGCTTGTTGGCAAACACCAACAATGTGGCGCTAGCGAGTCTCTCCTCCTTCAGAAGCACCAGAAGCTCACTTTTACAATCCTCCAGCCGCCTTTTGTCCGCGCTGTCCACAACCCAGATCAGGCCATCCGTGCACTCGAAGTAATTCCTCCAATACGAACGCAGAGATTTCTGCCCCCCAACATCCCAAATATTCAACTTGTATCCTCGGTGCTCCAGAGTCTTGATATTGAACCCTAAGGTCGGTGATATGGTATCTATTTCCTCTCCATTGAATCTTTTCAGGATCGTCGTCTTCCCCGCATTGTCCAAACCGCTATTTTGTGTAAAAAGTCAAGGAAAAAGTAATATTCTAAATAGCACGATTGATTTTGAGTCTGTATGTGAAATAGAACAAGAACCCTGAATGAGTACTTTCAACTTGATGGCTACTCTCAGATACAAATCTTGAAAAGGAAAATCGAGTGGAAATCAGTTCGCCTTATAGTGTATAGGTTGAGGCGTTCACCTACCATGCTTGAGTTCCTGGATTCTATTTCTGGCAGAATGGATGTGTAATATTGGTTTTAAAGACTATACACCGCAATTTATCATCAGTCCTGAACTGGCACCTGATAAGTTAGACTGATCACGTTACCTTCATGTAACAGAAACAATTCAGATACGCTGCAATAGGAGTTGCAATTTTTCATATATACCACAATTTCATCATTTTTAAATACAGTAGGTACTCGGTAATCTACCACTTGAGTAATTTTTTTTGCAGCACAACAGGCCAGGAGGCCCAATCACAGTGATGAATTACATTACAGAACACCCAGGCTTGAGAAGAATCATATTCAATTTTTGTGTTCTCAACGAGAATTAAACCCGGAACCTTCTTTGTGCGAGTCAAGCGTCTTGACCACTCCACTCGCCACGGAGGCCACCTTACCTATGATCACAAATTATCATTATCATCATTCCCTTTCCGCACCTGGTTCACCAACCGCAGCGTAATTTAAATGAAAGTAAGACGTCAGTCTAATGCTTCAGGTGCCAATCCAGGAACTAAATATCGTAGAGTAAAAACACCTTAATGCAACCATGTCGGGAACCTAACCCGAGACCTCTTGCACGGTAGGCAAACGCGCTGGCCATGACCACAAAGTACTACTATACTATATTCTGGCGTTATTTTCACTAATTTTGTTGAATTTTGTTAACCGTTGTAATTGTGATAGATATTTTTATATTCAGAACATTTTACAAATACTACTTGTTCATTTTTTTTTCTCTTTTCATGTGTCAGATCTATTGACCTATTAATACACATAAACACACCCAAGCCTCCAAAAATGATGACTCTTAACTCAAGCACAAACTCTCAGCCATGCCCAATGCATATTTAATCGTTCTGTAACCGCCAGCCTGGTGACATGTGAGCTTGACGTTTATAAATTCATGGTCACTAACAAAATAAGTATTTAAACCATAGAATTAAGAAGAGTCCAGAAGGAGCGTAGAATTATATTTGAATACATCGGACTGTGTCCAATAATTCCCCCACTATGGCCTACTTTCGCCGCGCGCATTTGTGAGGTCGTAGCGTAATGTTGCTTGATGGGAAAAAAAAAATCAAAGCAATCTGTTAATTTCTCTAAAATTTTATTGTGCACGCGGAAATATTGATTGGCACAACAGAGTAGATAAGTAAAGGGTAATTTAATAAGAGTAATTGAATTAATGAACTTTAAACTTAAAATATAAAGCAAATTTTATTTTACATAAAACGGATATTTTTATATCATGTTAAATAATATTTGATGTTTTGAAGATAATGTCGGTCAAATGTTTACCACAGAGTTGTTTAATCCGAGATCCAATTTTCATTCATTCTCTCATTAGATGAGCAAAGTAGGGTAAACAAATTACTACCCTGGCAACACTAACGAAATTTCCATTTTGTTGCTTCGACAATCTGACAGATGGAAAATAAATCAAATTTTAAGTAATGCATTTGTCATTTACACATTAATTTGCTAATTACACATGAAATGTGATACCATCCTGTTTCTTTAAGATCCTAGCAGTATTTCTGCACTTTAAAAGGACATAACATGGCGTAGTTGAATTCAAATCAGGAGATGCGTACTGAGCGACGTCTACAAAGAAACTAATGGGTCAAAACGTAAACCTACTCATTTTTTGTAGTTAAGTCACTTTCTGTTTGATGTGCGTATGCGGTTTCTGGACTATTCTTAATTCTATGTAACTAATAAATAAAATACGTAAATTTTGAAAACAGGGAATGGGTTGATAGGTTGATGGTCAGAACTATTATTATTATTCATTATAGGCAGGCAGTCTTTGCTAATGTGCCTATATTTTATTATATTTGTGAAATCAACAGTTCTACATACATATTTTTAGTAAACAAACAGATATAGTGTATAAACTCAGAACTAATAACAGATTTCCACATAGTATACAAAGTTAGTAAAGAAAATATATTACATATCAAATAAATACATACAATTTATACATATAAAAATGTTATTTTCATGAACTCAATAATCAAAGATGTTTTTAATATTTATTTTAAGAACATTAAGTTACTGTAAATTGGGCGGGATAAGGACAAGAATGCTTGAAGAGAGGATAAGGAGGGGAGGGGAGATGTACATATTTATTATTATAATGTCTACTAAGTTACATAATACATTTTTAGTGTAAATTTTAAATCTGATACAGTGATGTTTGTGTAATCTATATTTTTAAATTTTGTATTGTACATTGAAAAAGTCCTAGGAAAAGAGACTCGAGCAAGGTGCTTTACTGTTTGATAATTAATAAACATAGTTTTACTCAAAAGTATAAACAAAACTGTAAATTGCATGTAAAAATTGCACTCTTTTTACCAATGACATATAATTAAATAAACACGTTGCCAGCGCAAACAAAACCACATTGCAATCCGCAGGTAGTTGCCTTCTGTGCCTTTATTCTATAACGAACGTTCATCATGATCAGATGTGATGATACGCAGAAATATGCCCTTGCGTGTGATGAAATTATGTTTAAATTTCACTGTAACTGTGAAAACCAAAACAGATATATCATTTCATTCGTAAATACAATACAATAAGCAGATAATTCGTTATATTTTTAGGCGGGTACCTACATCCTTCAAAATTGAAAAAAAACATAGTTTCATCATTTTTGTAATATATTTATTTATTTATAACGTCTCAACAGCTCTATCTCATTTTGAGAAACGAGTAATGTTATATTTGGCTGATCATAAAAAAATAAAGATCACGGAAAAACAGACTAAATAATAGTTGTAAAAGTATTCTAAAATGTAGTTAGAAATAACATGGAAACACGTCTCAAAGATATTACAAACATGAAAACAAAGCCTTTAGTAAAAATATTGTATGAAATAAAATAACTGTCATTCAAATCAATGAAATAACTTAAAATTACATACGGCAATTCAAATGTGACAGGGTGTGTTAAAACAACACGTGTAAATAAACATATAAAAGGATACAGCATTAAGATTCGCATTTCTTTTTCTTTCTGTCTCATTTTTTTCAGGACAGTCCAAAACCCCATGTTGTTGGCGCAGAAATTATTTTATAATCGTTCCTAACATAGCTCAAAAACTAAAATTCTCCTTTCGTTTCGGCGAAAACTGAAAACAGAAGACAAAACAATATTTTGATTTGACAGTCGTGACAACACGTATTGCCAGGTATAATGTTTTAAAATCCCCACATAAATAAAGTAGGTACGTCGAATAGTTTAGCTATATTTATTCTTTTTTTCGACCATTTTTGTTTTTTTAATCAGTAATAATATTACTTCATTATTTAAATTATGTAATAGAGCATGTATAATGTTATTTTACTAGGACATAAAAACATAAAAGATCTTTTACGATAACCAATCTGATAAGATTAAAAAAACGTTAAATTTTCACAAATAAAAATTAAATATTCATGTTATTCATTTTTATGCGTATATTCGCGAAAAACGTATACTAGCGTCAAGACGCTTCACTCAAACACGGAACGTTCCGGGTTGGATTCCCAGCGAAAACAAAAATCTAATGTGATTTTTCTCAAGCCAGGGTGTTCTGTAATGTAATTCACCAATGAAATTGGGGTTTCTGGCCTGTTGTGCAAAAAAAACAACAATGAAATTAATGTTTTTATTGGTTTCTCGAAGTTTATATTTCACCGAAAAAACATATTAATTGATTTTAAGTTTTTTTTTAAACGATTGTTTGTTTATTTAAACAAATGCATGTGTATTTCATATATTATGTAATATTCCCCATGAGTTTTTTTTTTATTTAAACAAGCTCATTTTGGGACAGAATTTATCGTAATATTCCAACTACACATAATTTAGACACATTGTAAAATACAAAAGATGCAATATGATTTTGTAAAAAGAGAAAACACACTATTTTCTAATTATCATAACTTATTTATTTTTTATTGAAAAAAATGTTTTCATAATAAGTATAAAATTACAAATGATTTGTAGATACATAATTAATAATTACGTTTCTACCTCTCAAATAAAGTGAAAACTTGTGTTGAGAGGGGGAGTTCGTTTAACATTTATTTTTATATATATATTATATAAATATATATTGAATCTAATTATTTTATATTAAAACTGTTTTGTACTTTGTGTAACCGTAGGCGCGCGTAGACATAATGTACCTGCTCAAAACATTGAAATTAGATACATTTCTAAAACGTATAAGATAGATAACGTTTTAAAATTGAAAATTGGACAATCTCAAATATTGTTAATTAATTGAAAATCAACATATGTTTTTCAAAAGTGGTTTTTATGTTGTAAGACTGTAATTACTATTTTTAAATCACAAGTTTTGTTTTATTAGTTTTAATGTTGACAGGGTTACATAATATTTACTTTTTACTTAATAAATGCATTATAACATATAGATAACAAATAATATTAAGTTCAATAAATCGTAAATCCCGCGTAAATCGTCAATTGGACCAAAAAATAATGATATTAAATTCCAATAGGTACCTAATTGTTGTTTACCGAGTTTCCCTAAAAATGTTAAATTTGGAAAGTGTATCCCAATTTTCCCATACAAATTTTCCTCCGTGGTAGATCCCATTTTCCATTTTCCACCTAGCTCATTGGTTGAGTGGAAATATAAATAGATTTTGTAGGTCGTATGGATTCTGTCGCGAATCAGTGGAATCTATTAAAGCCCGTGGCCGATCTTCATGGCTGTCATGGAGTCGATTTAATTTATATTCGTTTTTTTTATATTTTCCCAATGATTTTGGGCCCGAGAACCGGCACTAAGTGACCGTGTGGGGTGTTAATTTTAGTGCAAAAGTAGTGTAAGGTTGATTAAATAATGTTCAGCGGCACAGTTCGTGTTAAAGTGTGCGAAGCCACTGGCCTACGGCCGACGGATTTTCAAAAACGACACAACATGACGTTTGGCAAACCAGGTAGTCAATATTTCGGATTAAACTTCTTATTCTTATTATTTTATATTGCGAATGAAGGTATCAACTAATTCGACGGGCGCGAGTTACGCCTAGGTTGCTGTGTTCAGTATTATTTCAAGAACATCCATGGACATATTTCGTCTAGACATATTTAGCATTGTATTTTGTAAATATACATCAATCAAAATTTGGGAATTAGGTCAGTCTTTGATCTTATTTATACCCATTCCTTGTTTTAGATGACCAACCGATAGATCCGTATGTTTCCATCGACGCCGATGACCATCATCTGGACAGATCATCAACTAAGCCTAAAACATTCGACCCTGTTTGGAATGAATATTTTGTTCACGACGTCCACAATGTAACAAGGTATTATTACCCGTTCTCTTTTCTAACACGGTGTTTTATTTAGAGTTTTAAAGAATAACAGTACCCAATAACAAAACTAGATATTATAATATATGTTTACTGCGTCCACAAGTATGCCATACAAGTCAATAAATGGACTGAAATTTGACATCAATTTATTATTGTTAGTAAACATAAACAACATTATTCAATTATCACAGTATTCATTTGTTCTATTTGTACATTTGACAGTTCCTAATCCTATGGAGTAGTTGATGTCATATTGATAACCTAGGTGTCCTCTGATTGTTTCTCTTTTGTAAGACTTGTACTATAAGTAAATTTTAGAGCCAGACACTTAACTTGAACTGTTTTGCTATTACTGTTTTTCATCTAAATTGTAAGGACTTATTTTTCCACATATAATTAACTGTCAAATATGTCATTAATAATTTATATTTCAAAAGTAAATGTTCAGCCCTTCGAATGATTAATTTGTAAAATATTAATATGAACAAATCAGTGCTATGATGGTTTACACAAGTATAGTGAAAAGATAGTAAAAATAGTAGAAAGTATTATTAAAATTGCAAGCTTAAGTTGTAGAAGCACCAAAGAAATTATGCTAATATGATTTTCAGTATACAGTAAATATACTTAATGTACGACCTGTTAAAAGATGGATTAATCGACATCTACAATATATTTTATTTGAAAGTTTATTTATAAACGCTTACGGATTACATTAATTCAACTAAATAATTATTCTTTTTTTAAATTCATATTCTATAATTAATGATAATATTTTTAATGTCTTTCGTAAAGGTTGTCTCGAGTCTTTTGTTTTGTTTTGTCTGGTAGTTTATTGTATAATTTCAGTCCCTGGTTTATTAGTCTCGACTGTCCTTGTCTCGTTTTAGAATGTTGTATATGACATTGTTCTGATATTCTCGTATCGTTTGCATGTTTACTACATTTTTTAAAAGTTGTAGTTCTTTGTCTAAAATTACATCAGTGACTAATTTATGATTAAATTTTAAGGATTCTAGTTGAAAGAGTTCAGTATAATATATTAAATACAAGCACACTAAATCCATTTGCCCTAGGATTTAGTGGTCGGCGCATTTGCTTACTATGTATGAGGTCTCAGATTTGATTCCCGACAAGATTGACTATTAAACATTTATTTAAAAAGGAATTTTTCACTTTGATATTTTTTCTTAGTCCCCAGACTGGCACCTGAAGCGTAAGACTTATGATCTTACCTTCATGTAATACATAATGACGGAGGTATGTTGCGATTGGCTATGCTATGATTGAACTATGCATCGTTAGATGCATATAACAAAATGATGATGTCTAGGAAGATTTATGAATATGGAAAACTTTATATGATAGTGGAACTCAAATATGATTATGCATTATTTTTAATATTATTCTTAATGTTCTTCTTCTATTATTTGCATAATGCATAGTGTACTGTGTTAGTTTACTAATCACAGCAGATTCTGATAATTTTGCTACATGATTAGCGTTTCCATCCATCCTGATATATCAAGACTGTCACCGTTATTGAGCCCTCTGCCTTTACTAACTAAAATCTTCCACAGCTGTACTATGTACTGACTTCGATTAAGTAAATAATTCCACACTCAGAAAAAATCACAGGGGCTGGGGTGACTTTGGGTGCTAAATGCTTTCAGAAATAAATTTATTTATCTGAAGAACTTTTTGGAGACTGAATTCACCACAATAGAGTGGATTCTATTGATTCTGTGGAAGAAAATTGTATTTATGGTTGTCAATTATTGAAATTAATTGAATAATTATTTTTAATTCCTGCCCAAAACACCACTGTAAAAAAAAGTATTTTCATTGACGTCGGCTCAGTGGACTAATGAATAAAATGGTCAGGGACTGTAAAATCAATATTGCAACGTTATGTCAATTTTAAGATGATTGCATGGACTTCAAGAGATGGGTATGACATTGTATATTATGGTTAATAAAGATTTATAATTATTATATACAAAGGCAAAAATAATTGTTCAAAAAAGTACTTTGGTCAGCAAGTACTTTTTCCACATAAAATGTAAGAAAAATATTTATGTTACATTTTTAAAAATTGCATTTTTGTTACTACATCTCGCTAGCCCAGAATGTCCCAAAGAGACCGTGGCCAAATATGGCAACCCTTTACACGAAGGAGAGAAATAAAGTGTTTTATTTTAAATATTTCATGTTGAGAGAAGCGGAATAAAACTTGTAAACTCATGCACGGTAGCCAAACTAACTAACCACATTACCATTAGGCGGCCTATATAAATCGCAGAACACAATATACAATGTAGTCCTTTTAAAGCTCTATTTCTTACTGTAAAATATTTTGTTTCAGTTTGGGTCTCACAGTATTCCACGATGCCGCCATCCCACCCGATGATTTTGTTGCAAACTGCAACATTCCATTTGAAGATCTTGTGAATAGAGATAAAGAAGCAGCCGATTTTTGGGTAAATACAAGACATGTCCTTTCTCTCATAAAATTATGCTCAGTTTTCGGTGTCAGTGCCAACAAAATCAAAGTTTTTTGGTTTTAACTTTTTACAAATTAGCAAAATATGTATGCATCTATATTTTAAAAATATAAGTGTGCTCTCACTGGGGAAAATAACCTGTTCTTATATAGATCATGATACCTCAATTTCAATTAGTCGATTGAATGTTTATGTGCATTCTGGTTTTGATTCAATGGTAGTGTTATGCACTCTGAAACAGAGATCTGAAGTTTGATTTATCATTCAAACACTGCTGGTATCAAACACTCTTATAGAGTACTATAATGCCAAACCAAATTATCTATAATTTATTATATTGAAAACAAAATGATGAGTTTTACTCTTTAGATTCTTATTTTTAGTGTGTATTAAACAAAATATTAGCAATAATTATGAATTTGATGTTACTGTTTTTTCTAAATTTATTTAATCATTTTTGCATTATAAAAAATATAAACCTAAATTTAAGAAATAGTAAATCGTTTTCTATGAATGTTTTATAAATTATATTTCACTGGTAAATACACCAGTGAATTCAAAAAACACTTGAATACAAGTACCAGCAAGTATTTAATTAATAGATGATATTATTTTTTATAATTTACCTTAAATGTTTCACTAATTGTGTAATTTTTTAACGCACTTATATATTTAAAAACATTGAGAAAGAAGGATTCCATCAACATAATTATTAATTTTAAATGCGAATGAGCAAACAAATGTACAGTTGTCATGTAAATATCTGTAACCAAACTGGAAATGAGATAAAATATTATAACAGTGATGAATTATTCTCATTTTCTTATCTATTGTGTATTTCCTTATCTTTCCAACAGCATCCATTTTACAGAGATACTTTACATTTTAAATCATATCTTGCGCAAGTATCATTATTTTTTATCTTTATTTTCTTTTTTTAATATCTGCTGTATAATCTAATCCTGTGTTCATGTATTTTATTATTATAAATGTAGAGTAAATTAATTGACTTTATCATTTAAATCTCTTTCGATATGTGAAAATAAACAAGATTAAATATTATTAACAAGTGATTTAATAATAAGTAATTGCCTTATGTAATATTGTCAGATCAATATCAAAATCACAAATCTCCAATATTGGGATTAAAGGTTTGACATCCCACCTTACCGTCTACTTATTTTCAAATAATGTTGCTCATTGTTGATATATTATACCTATATTTTTACATTGTATGTAAATTTTTTTATTCGGGATGAAAAATAAGTATCCTATTTTACTTCTCACCTCTCCGGCTATTCCTATGCAAAAGTTACGCTAATCGGTCGCTCTGTTGAGAGGTGAAAGAAACACGAACAAGCACACTTTCGCATTTATGTATGGATATATTATGCATTAATATAATTTTACATATGTGTTTCTCTTATAAATATTTTTTTTTGTTTAATGGCAATAAAAACAGTTATTTTTCCTTGCTAGACACCACTTTGTGTGTAGAGATCCATATCCCTTTCTTACTTATGTGTAATTAAGAATTAGTCGTATTTTCTCAGAGATAATTGCGACACGGTTCCAGTAGTCTCCGTTCTCTCGACTAAATTGAAAATTTTATTTGATCAAGCGATTAAATTATGATTTTTGGCCAGCTACGAGAAATAGTACAATGTTTATTCCGGCAACTATAACAATGAACTATCTCAAACGTGAAAATATATTTATGCGAACGCCGAAGATCAATTACATGGCTTTACAAAATGAAGTGTGTAAACCTCTATCTTGTGTTTGATTAGCAATGGTAGACATTTATAAATAACGTAATGATTTTATTTTAGGTTGATTTAGAGCCACAGGGTAGACTACATGTACGCATAGATCTAAAATGGAATTCTCAAGGTGAGTTGTACATTTTATTTTTCCATAATTTTTGTGATTTATGTATCCATCAAAATCACTTTTCTATCAGGAATTTTGTGTCTTGTATTTTTTTGTTGATAATATTTTTAAAACTAATTTGCATTGCATTCCTTTTAATGTGATCTGTTTATTTTTGTGACGTAAATTGCAATATTTATGCATTGAGAAGATATTGACATCAACTGCATTTAAAATGCCCACATTTTTCTTTTCGATGACATTTTTGGCTTTAGTGAAAATTTTTATGTTTCTTTAAAATCAAACCAAAAGTTTAAAAAGCTTTCATCGTAATCCTTACATACATTGTAAATAATTTTGTAATCAATCAAATATACCTACATGGTCAGCAATTTCTAGTTTTCACCTGATTTTTCATCCCTTTAAAATAGCAAAGGAATACAGTGTTTGTTCAGCATGTTTGCCTACCATGCACGAGGTCTCGGTTCAATTGCTTGACATTAAATATTTATTTAAAAACGGCTTTTTTACTCTGCAATATTTCAGTCTCTGGACTGACATCTGAAGCATAAGACCTTACCATCATGTAACAAAAAAATATGATCGAGATACGCTGCCATCGATATACCGATGCAGTGCCCTTTGCATCATTAGAAGTGAAAAGAGGAATTATGATAATTTTACTTTTTTCTCAAAGGGAAGTTAATAAAAAATGTGTTATTTTCAGCGGAGACGTCTCAAGTGTCCAGTGTAAGCTCGGCGTCCGTGGGGTCAGGGGGCGGGGGAGGCACGGGGGCGCCGGGGGGTGGCGCAGGCGGCGGAGGCGCGGGCGGCGGCGGCGGGCGCGAGTTCAAGGAGCGCGCCGGCTTCAACCGGCGGCGCGGGGCAATGAGGCGCCGCGTGCACCAGGTCAACGGACACAAGTTCATGGCCACCTTCCTGCGCCAGCCCACCTTCTGCTCGCACTGCAGGGAGTTCATTTGGTGAGGGAATAAACACATTCACTCCCTTTATTCTACACCCCTTTACGATGGTCGGTTGATATATGTATTTCCAAGTGGATGTGTAAACGTTTTTGTACCTTATTTTTTCTTACTTGTATGCACTTCTTCCAGCAATGCGCCGACATTTCTATAATTTGCTGATAAAACATTAAAAAAAATATATATTTGCGTTGTTATGATTTACCCAAACATTTCAATTTTTGGAGACATTTTTAATGAGTTGTCAATAACTCAATATTGTGCTGTTGTAACTAAACTGTTACATCTTGTCTTTTAGTGCCTCCTTTACACGTAGGCATATTCAGCTACACAATGTATACACGTCAGGGGTGGAGCATATCAATCAACCCTCGTATATAACACATTGAAGTTTACACACTTACAGAGGTATGAAAATATAAAATTGTGCTTAAAATCAATGAGCCAATCACCGAGTCAGTCCCGAGATATTAAGGTTAGAATTTTAAGTACCTGGCGCACACATATGCCCCACCGCGCTTTATCGCCCTCGTAGGTGATCAGGTTAATACAGCAAACAGCTGTTTTAAATAAAATTTCTATAACAAATGGGAAAAAGACTACAGTGGAAAAGAAAAAATCTCAATTATTTAAAATAATTTGTTTAGAGACATACTTAATTATTGTACAGTTTATTTATTAAACAAATATTTAAATTGATGCATTACATATATATATTAAATCGTCGGGTTTCTGGCACAAGTTGGAAACTTACATTTTACTTGTTGTGAGATGTAGCACTTTTAAAGTTAAAATCTCATCCCAAATCAATAATGCAAATAAAACCGCAAGTTGAACATTATAAAATATTCTTTTTTGTATTCATAAAATCTGAAATATTTTTATTTGATTTTAAAACTGATTATTTAATGCCATTTGTGAAGACATCTCATTTTTTAAAGATTTGTAGTTATCAACTTGTGCCAGAAACCTGACGATATATACACGAGTTTTCGGGGCCATTTTGCCAAACTTCAGAGGAACATTTATAATGATGTACTTTAAAAAATATCCTAATTAATTTTTTGGAAAACTGCATTTTTTAATAAAAAAAGAAAATTGAGATGAAAAACGTATTTGATCAATGAAGCATTACGCACCGGGCGCGGACTAAGGAAGCAGTTGGAAAGGGGAGGGGTTTGTGGAAGGGATGCTAGTCCGAGACATAAAAGATTTTCTCCGCTTGCATTTAAAAAATTTTTGTAAATAAATTACTAGGATTTTTTCTAAAGTTTTTGAGGAATAATTCTCTGAAGTTTCACGGTCTGGCCCTAAAACACCGTGTATTTATTTATTATAATATTTTTAGCACACACCTTTAAGCTGATATATTTCCTGTAACTATGCCACAACCTAAAATATTTCAA
The DNA here is from genome assembly GCF_059751315.1 of Micrasema longulum. Lineage (NCBI taxonomy): Eukaryota > Metazoa > Arthropoda > Insecta > Trichoptera > Brachycentridae > Micrasema > Micrasema longulum. Next base: position 503,128 of record NW_028278417.1, read on the forward strand.
ACAGCATCTCCCATTTACGGAAATAAAAATTACCATTTAAAAAAAAAAAACAACAGTCGTACAAATTTGACTAAGGTTGGCTTAACATGTCCAGAGCGAAGTAGATGCTTAAGACCAAAATTATAATATTGTGTGCGATAAAAATTCTCCATCATCTAAATTTGTCCGTGCGCAGTCCTTAAATTGGACACCGTTTGATCTTGTATGGGCATTGTTGAGAAATTGGTGCCATCTAATTAAGAAATTGGCCTGTTAACTTTTGAAATGACTAACCCAAGCCCAATCTGTGTGACCTGCAAAACTCTTTCTCTGGTTTTCATTTAATGAAACGTGAATTCGGCAATGGGAACACTCCCGATCCATTGCCTTTCACGTTTTGTTAAACAAAAATCACATAGAATGTCTTGCTGTACATACAACAATAATAAGTTATTGCCGAGTGTACAATAAGCGTGCTTTTACAATACTTAATTGCATATTAAAATATAACATAACTTTTATCATTGAATCTTATTATCAAAGTCTTTCTTTACTGTCAAAATGAGGAGTTTACTTTTAAACGGTGCCTGCAACACCTGATTTTATTTTCTGTATTCATTTTACCAATTGAATTTATAAAATATAATACTATATTTTATACCATCGCACTTATAGCATGTTATTTCACAGATTATGTTTATTTTGTTTGTTTGTGTGGTTTTATTTCTAACATTTTTTTTGCTTTTTTGGTTAACATTATCAGGGCAATTTTATTGGTCCCCTTAAAACACAAATTGATTCCACCGGTTAATATAATTATTACCGTTTTATTCATCCATGTATTTAACATTCATTTTTCATTTGGATTTTATTTATTTAAAAATATTTGTAATGGGTTAAAAATATTACTTGTTTTTTAACAAATTTATATGTTTAGTAAATAAAATACTAATAAAGGTCGGCCAATGAGTAATCTTCACTGTATACTAGTATACTGTACAAATATTTTGTTGTTCTCGCACATCTTAAGAATAAAGGTTTTACTTCTTAATTTGGTTATTTCAACTTCTTAAAATCAAATCTTAACTGTCTGAATGAATTTGAAATTAATATTCAGTTTCCAATACGTGCTGATTACAATGAACAATTTTACCACGGATATGATGTCCAGCTAGTTCCTGAATTGAGTTTCTGCCCGCCAGATTTTTCAAAAAAATTAAAAATCATAACCACGAAAATAATTCCAAACACCATACAGTTGTTTAAAAACAATGTTTGAGATTTTTCTGAATCGAATAATATTAATTGTTGAATTTAAATGTCTGCACTTGATTCAGCCAGTTTCTGTATTGAGAGTTTTTACCCAGTACATTCAACTAATCACATTGTAATTTACTATACTCTAAATTACCTACAAGCTAAAATAGTAACAATTATAATATAAATTTTGAAAAATTAATTGCCTAAAATATCATACTGTGAATAAAACAGGGACATTTATAATATGCACAACTCATAAATATTTTAAAAATCTTATTTGATGAAAAATATTATTAAAGGTCTTTTAAAAATTATCATTATTTTAATTTTTTACTGTGGTTATGAAATTTAGAGTTCTTTTTGAAGTTAAAATTTTTGCATAAATGGATTACATTGGAAAAAAAATCTTTGATCATTGGCCGACTTTCCCCTTGCGGGGGGGGGGGGGGGCATGTGTGGGGGTAGAGCGACAGCAAATGACCCGGGGCTTTTATTTTTTCTGGTTTCAGGGGATTGGGCAAGCAAGGCTATCAGTGCCAAGGTATGTAACTCCATATTTTTCACTAACAATCAAAATTTATCTGCTCATTTTCCCTGTAACTAAAATTTTAAAACATACTTAACTTTGCAATAACTTTGTTTTTTACTATATCTCTATACTTTATTATGCAACTTATATATTCACAGCGAAAATGTTTTCATTTGAGCCTTTAAAACAGTTTAACTGAAGAAATGATGTAACTTTAATGCTTGTATTTTTAGTTTAACAAAAAAGCCCGACACATTTTCAATTATTTTAAATAAACTATGGTTGTAGAATGAATTTTCACATTTACAGTTTTAAAAAAAAAATATTGGATATAATTTCTAATTCTTTTAAATATTACTTGTATTAGTAAAATCCTCGATTAGTGTACGATAACCACTATGGCATATTTATGTTTGACCTATGTCTAAACTTGTTACCCATTTGACAATAGAAGCAAATATTATTGGAAAGTTTAATTACGCTACTTCAAAAAAAAGTAATGAAATGTTTATAAAAAAAACAAGTCTGGAATAATCAGTACGCCATGAATATTTATAGCAAATATATTCAAGAAATTACCCATTACAATTTATTATATATTAAATTTTAAAATAAATAATAGCAACTCGGCGACGTCCGTGGAAGATGGTAGACTCGCGCACGGAAGGCTCTGAGTTCGATTCCCGTTGAGAATGCAAGAATTAAATGTGATTTTTCTCAAGCCTGAGCGTTCTGCGCTCTATTTCACCACTGTAATTTGACCTTCTGGTATGTTGTGGTGTAAAAAAAAAACAGTTTTATGCAGAACATTACATTACTAAAATTTCCATCCCCAAATATAATATACTGTAGTTAATGGTTTAGCTTTTTAACTATTAAATTCTTTAAAAAAAACAAAAAAATTATGCATTCACTAATCAGGTACATTTTTTGTACATATGTCAACTCATAATGATTAAAAAACTCTAAAACTCAGCCTTAATAATTTATATTTTTTATTCATATAAATAAACAACTGAAATATTATTTGTGTAACATTGATGAATACTATGCATGTTGTGCTGATTCTTGGGTTTTGCACGTAATGGGTTTGCATCCAACATTGCTTTGTTAAAATAAATTGTAAAGAAGGATCCTAGAACATTGCTTATGTAACCGATAAACTAATTGTTACTTTTTGTATGCACAGTATGCACCTGCGTCGTCCACAAGAGATGTCACGCTTCCGTCGTCACCAAGTGTCCCGGGATGAAAGATGAGGTTAGTTTATTACTTATTCTGTCTTTAAAATAAGGCAACCAATATGTATGCAAACGCTTTTCTATTTTGAAATCTCTCCTCGAGATATGCTGTTCACATCCTATGCCACGTGCAAGAAATATGTTAGTACAAATAGTGGAATAATAATTAAAATAATTGTTAATTAACATAACAATTTCTATAATCTATCACATTTTTGTGGTAATAGATTTCTCTGGATTGTGTGTAATCTGCCTATCTAAGTACTGTTTTAAGGCAGACATTTTTATATGCAGTGCAAAATAATAATAAAACATGACTACCTACTACTATTGTATTTATTATACAAGTTTAACTATCCAAACTATTATTTATCAATGTGTTTGGGGTAATTCTTCTGACTTCTCTCCACCCAAGCTTGCTAACCATTTTTTTTATAAATTTATTCAAACATATATATCGAGTGTTCTTTAAACCCTGTCACATCCGAAACCACAATGATCAGTATTGGCAAGAAGACATATTAGCATATTTAAAAAAATATTTAGAACCAAGAAAATTCAAAAAAATAAAATATTTTAAACAATAAATTGTTGCTTACTTCTGCAAGGGAGAAGTGTGGGGAGCGCGGCGCAGTCTCAAATTCCCCCCTCCCCTCCTCGTTTCTCCCCTGCAGAAGTAAGCAACCATTTGCTTTTTTTTAAATTTTATTATTTCTAAAAAAATCATTTAATGTGCCAATATGTCTTCTTGCTGATCTGATCATCGTGGTTTCGGATGTAACAGGGTTTAAAGAACACCCTGTATATAATTTAACTATTTGCACACCTACAGAAAATTTTACAATAAAACTGTCAACACAATCAAACCTTAAAATATAATTTATGTTAACCCTACACTGCCCATGTAGGCGATCTGCTACATACTGATAAACACAGTGGACAGTATAAAAGTAATTTCAAATTTTTTTATTACTCGGCGACTAGTGTTAGTTATATTGTATACATACTAGCCTTTATAAATTATTGCAAAAATCGTCACGAGGGTAAAATTATTTGATAAAATTTAAAATGTGAAGTGTTCTGTCAAAAGTGTAATTTATCTAAAGTTAAAATTGTAAATTATTTGTATTTTTAAAAAAATTTTAAGCTATTGATTTCACAACTTTTATTATTAGGAAAAAAGATGTCCATAAAAAACAATATTTCTTGTTTTCCATATATGTGTACCTTTTATGCCCGATGTAGCATATTGTCTTTATACCTAAGATATAAAAATATAACTGAAAAAATAAAAAATAAATAACTTTTCATTATTTTTCCTAGTATCTACATCAAAAAACATACACATTTAGTAAGAATTAGAAAAAGAGTGCAGTGAACGGTTAAATCAAAACATATCAAAATGGATCTTTAACCTCACGTTATTTTCTTTTCACGAATATAAATGTCATATCGTCGCTAATACTGCAATACCACATAACTATCATACCACGCATCAGAACTACTATCATTGTTTAGAGTAAAAATAGCAATAATTTAAAACTAACTGCTCTTAGTCCCTATAACAAATTTATTGCAAAAAAAATAATGAAAAAAGAGGTTACGTGGTATTGCAGTATCATCGAAGATATGTCAAATATGCAATCTGTATGTTAAAGTATGTCCCTCGAAAAAATATTTAATATTGTCATTAAACGGGTAGAAGAAGTGTCGGCAGGCCTCAGACAAGGTGGTCTGATGACATAAGACGAGTTGCAGGAAGTGGTTGGATGCGGTTGGCTCAGGATAGGGAAATATGGAGACTAAAGGGGGAGGCCTATGTTCAACATTGGACAAGAGACGGCTGATGATGATGATTGTCATTAAAGTCTTCAATAATTTTATAAGCTTTATTTTAGAATCAAAAATATTTTAAACAAATCCATTTAAATAAAAATAAACTTCAATACACCGAGGAATAATGTTGTTTGTGTGTTATGTTTCAGACGTCGCAAATATCGGCCAGCGGGCAGCGTTTCAATGTGAATATTCCCCACCGATTTGTTGTCCATTCGTACAAACGGTTCACTTTCTGCGATCACTGTGGCAGTTTACTCTATGGCCTTATAAAACAAGGCCTGCAGTGCGAAGGTAAATCTCATGTTCTAATTCTCTATTATATATCTAATAAATAATAAAATATCTATTAACTAATATGAAGTTTGTTTTATAAACAAAATGTTACTTTTCCATAATTACAATTTGTTCATTCATTGGTGAGAATGTTTCCAGTTTGCTCTATGAACGTTCACAAGAGATGTCAGAAGAATGTTGCCAACAATTGTGGAATTAACACCAAACAAATGGCGGAGATACTTAGCGCCATGGGAATATCTCCGGACAAACAAACACCACGGCGATCTAAGGTACATTTTTAAATCAAATCAATAGAGCCATTGCAAATTATTATAATTACTTTTTCTTTAATAACAAAAAAATATCTGATGATACCGATTTTTCACTAATATTATTTCTTTAAACTTTACAGAAATATTTCAATAGTATTTTTAATAATACTTAGTAATTGAAATAATTATTATTTTATGAGAATTGCTTCTGTAAATATATCGAGCCGTGATCGCTAAAACATTGTATCCGATAAATACAATATTTTACAAGCGAACATTTCTTCCTCAACAATCAAACTCTGTTTTGACTATTTATTTTATTGGTATAAATAAAATGAATATTCCAAAAAAAACTTGGTTATCAAAGTATATTCCTTGATAATTGGGAAGAAAAAATTTTCTCCCGTAAAATACTGCTCATTACATCGTAACCTAATTTTTGCCTGCTATTTAATGTCTCAATATTCTTCAAGAGTCTTCATTAACTTTTTAAATTATATTTTGCTGCCATTTATTTTTTTATTTCCAGTATTTGAATCAAGGCGTTGGGGACATGGGAGAAACTGCCTCAGCAGACCAAGATCCTAAAGATTTGGATAAGAAAGATGACAAAGGTAACCTCTAAATATGATTATTTCAAGGAATTCTTTAAATGTAAGCGTGCTTCTCTTCAGTTTATCATATTAAAGTTAGGTTCACACGAGGATAGTACAATAGATATGACAATGTCATCTTGTCCCAGCTCCGTGAACAGCCTTGACTGCTCAAGACAGGACACTGGGACAATGTAAAAATTCGGTCGTAGTTCACATGAGAAAGCTATCTCTGTGACAGTGTCTCAGTACATTGTCCTGTCCTTCAAATTGCTATTCGTGGACAATAGGTCCAATGCTGGGACAGGACAATGTTGTATTGTCCTTGTGTGAACGCTATTTAAGAGTTTACAATTTTAAAGTAGGATTACGTGCGATATTTTTTGTGAAAAGGTCACTTTTATGTCACAATGAATAAAAATTGTATTTTTTTTCATGAAATAAATAAAAATAATTTAGTTATTCTGTTTTATTGAGTTTTGCATGTTTTTATACCTGCAACTAAGTTGTTATTCTTCAAAAAAAATGTGGGCTGTGATCATCAGAATGGAGCATTAGGTGGCCTCCGTGGTGGAGTGGTCAAGACGCTTGACTCACGGAAGGTTCCGGGTTCAATTCCCGGTGAGAACACAAAAATTAAAAATATGATTTTTCTTAAACCTGAGTGTTCTGTGATGTAATTCACCACTGTAATTGGGCCTCCTGGCCTGTTGTGGTGCCAAATAAAAGAATAAAAAATGAATTATTTCATTAAACACCATTTTTCATTTCATTTTTTTTTTGTTAAGACTAAATGTTTCGACTTTCCTAGTAAAACCATCATAATTTTGTACGAAAGTAACATTTTCAGAAAAAATACAAGATACCTCAAAAAATTTCATTATTATGACACTCGTTCACAAAATGCCTGAAAAATCAATAGAAATGAAACTTTTTTCCCTTAGCTGTAGTGGTGCATTTGATGCAGATGCAATGCCAGCAAAAAATATATCCTTAGAGGCTTTCTATGGTCTTTTGTTACTGCAGTACCGCCACAGCTGTACTGTCACTAATGAATTCTATAATTAATAGCAGTAGCCATACGGCAGCCGAACGTGTTAAGATAGTTTCAGAAACTATTTTTAGGCAGCCATTTTGGCTTGTGTTTTTAAACATTTTTAAATTTAGCTTCCACTGCTATCATCCTGGCATTTCCCTGTAGCAGTTGGCAGAAAGGATGGAATACTACACACATTGGGCAAATGATTTTTACACTTTTACTCATCTTGTTATTAATAAATAAAAAGGATTTTTTTTAGTAATTAATTGTCCATGTTTTATTCCGAATAAATGTTACAGATTGCTTGATTTCAAATGAAATTTCAAACATTTTCAGAATTGAAAATCTTTTGGAACATTCCTATTTATTATACATTTATGAATCATACTGTTAATTGTAGCGCTTTCACTTTTATATATCACATAGTCGTCAGGGTATTGTGGGACATGAGTAATTTTCTAATCATATGTACTAAGCTTGTGAATATTTCTAACTAGGAGGCGGTGATTCTTCCCTAGAGCGAAGTGAATCAGGTCGAACCAACAAGGTTGGCTTAGATGATTTTCACTTCATAAAGGTGCTAGGGAAGGGATCCTTCGGGAAGGTTATGCTCGCTGAAAAGAAGAATACTGACGAGGTTGGTTTATTTGACTGAAAATAGATCTTTACGTTAACTATGGTTCGTCTAATATTTATAATGAAGAAGTTCAGCGGTTTTTTTGTATTTTTTCTTTTTTTGTTAATAGAATATTAAACTAAGCCAAAAATATTTTTTAAATATTTTTATGTATCATACTATCAGCGCTATGAATTTTATGATGCCACAAGTTCTTGGTGAGTTGGCTTCATGAAACTGGAAATCTATCACGACACTTTGTCATTGGTTTATCGGAGTGAACTTGTGGCATAGTTTATTATTATTAAAATGATTATTTTTTTATCATGCATTTTTGAGGAACTTTGCTGTACAATGAGGATCTTCAGCCCTACGGGAAATTGGATACAAAAAATGTTTTCTTGCGCGCGGTAAAAATTAGAGCATTAAATTGTACAGTAAAATTTCTTAAAAATGTACGAATTTTTTTTTATATATTTGAATAAAAATGCACTACTTCGAATGACGTCACTGGTTCATATGAACCATTCAATGATGTGAGAGCTTTGAAGGATATCCAGTTTGGTCGCCGTAATCGAACCAATCGGAAGAACTATCATAGAACAACCTCTGACGTCACGCGCGGAGTTATTTCGAAAATACAAAACTTTAAAAAATCATAGCGCAGATAATAAAAATAATTTTTTAAAAATTTGGCTAAAGTTAATATTCCATTAACAAATAAAAAAATTAAAAAAGACACTGAACTTCCTCATTACATACTCTTATTTTTACTGCCCATAAAAAAATATTTTTGTATCCAATTTCTCGTAGTACTGAACTTCCTCATTACATTAATTAAAAGCCGAAACAAAAATATCATAAATTGACAGATTTTAGATTTCACCTAAATGTTAATTAGCAGAATTTTAATCAGAAGACAAATCATTGTGTATCATATCATTGTGACGCTGCATTGGTGTTGCACCTTACGATCCATGCTCGTTGTGTCATCTAAAACGTCAAATGATCTGTGCATGTGCTGTAATTAACTCAAAATTTCGAATCTTTATCGCTAGATGGCGCTGTCACTGCTGTCTTATCAGTCAAATTTTACTCCGCGCTCAAACGAAAACTTGACTTATTTCTCTTTCATATTTTAAATAGGTTTCTGTGACAAAAAGTAGCCATCTCAAATCAATTAAAGCAAAAACTGCTCGCTTGAACTGGATTTTTGTCACTTCAAGTGCGGTAGATATGTGCGTGTACCGATTGATACGGGCGCCCTCGATAGCTATCAATGTACTTATCTCAAAACTCGAAGCTACAGGGTTGATAATGTATCTTTGTAATTGTCTTGAGCAATACTGTCATTGTGAAGGTATGGCTTCCATATCTTCCGATTGTAATTACCCCCCTAGAAATATATAATTAAATTAGTTAATGTTTTGCCTAATTTGGTTAATTACAACTACAAGATTAAACTAAAAAAATAATAAAGGACACGCTGAACTATCATTCATATCTTTATTTATTTTAATACCTAATCGAAATGAACTTACACCAAAAAATTAGAATATTTTCGTATTTGTTGAGTTACAACAATATTTAACTATTTCCATTAGTATTTCAACAAGCAAAAATCCCGTGTTGCACAGTATTGACAAAGACGACATTTTATCACAGTTAAAAGGTTAAATCATCATTGATACTAACGTTAAATCATCATTGGTAAACGGGTGTTCTCTCCTGCTCAGGTGTACGCAGTGAAGGTGCTGAAGAAGGACGTGATAATCCAAGATGACGACGTGGACTGCACCATGACAGAGAAACGCATCCTGGCGCTGGCGGCGCGCCACCCCTTCCTCACGGCTCTGCACTCGTGCTTCCAGACGCGAGACCGCCTCTTCTTTGTCATGGAGTACGTCAACGGCGGTGACCTCATGTTCCAGATACAGAGGGCTAGAAAGTTCGACGAGCCCAGAGCTAGGTAGCTTTAATTATATATTTTAACCATTGTTTTGAAAGTGGGATTAATCACTTGGCACCTTTGTATTTTAATTTCAATTTTTCAAAAGTATAGGCACACAAAAGCTCAACTAGCCAAACTTTCATAGACACCTCCGTCAATTTTAAATTTGGAATTTGAAGTTGGGAAATAAACAAGCAGTCGTTTTCGCTATATATGCTTATTAATTTTGTAATCTCGTCCAAATTTTATCTAAATTATATTTTTGGGGAAAAAAATGCATAGGAGCGACATGCATGCCCGAAGCAACTGACTATTGTTGTATTATTTTATCTGTGTGTTCACATGAGGTGAGGTTTAACCGCTGTCCTGCAGAGATAGTCGCCCGTCTATCTCTAGGACAATGTCTTGATCCCTTGTCCTGTCCTCGTGTGAATTACGCATAATTTATCATTTTTTTGACCAAATCATGATTATAAAATATAGATTCCACTAACCTGTTTTCTTATACTTCTATATTTTTAGTTACAATCATAGTAATGAATAAATTAAATGATAAAAATAGTACAACTTTAAATAAATATATTGTAACAAATAATGTATAATATGTTACCGCCTAGTAGTTAAATCTGCCACTGAACTGAGCCAGGCTAGGCTGTTATACTAAGTATAGTATTTTTTTATTTATAACCAACCTTAACTAACCCGGCGGCTTTTGGTTCGGCCATTTAAAGGGCTAGCTTACAACCAGCCAACATGATGAACGTTGAGTTATCTTAATTTATTCAACGAACGACCTAGCCATTCAGGTGAATGCTGTCGTATAATGAACAGCCTAGCCACTCGGTTAAGTGGCTGATTTAACTGTTTGGCGGCGACATATACATTATAATGCATACCACATTATTCAAAATACATTTGTACATACATATACAAACTGCATTTAAATTATAAGTAAAATACATTTTTTACTTTTGATCACTATTTATATTTAAATTGTTCACCACTGACCGGGTTTCGATTCAACCAGTCTGACAATGTCTGTCGCGACAAAATCCGATCGCTGGCAAATAATTGAAATATGAAAAGCGGTCAAAACCTGAAGCATGTTTTACTATATAGAAAACTATAATTGGCCTAAAATTTTGGTTTATTTGTATATACTGTATTTTTTGTTGTAATGGCTGTTGTTTTCTTTAAATAAATAAATAAATAAAATAAATAAATTATAGTTAAGAAATGAATGTTCAAAATTTCAAAAAGGAAACCGATGATCAACAATAATCATAAAACATATTTTATTGTCGAGAAAAAATAAACTTTAATTTGCTATCTAAACCTTCGGACTAAAATTAAAACATTTCCTTTTGTTTCCTCAACTTGTTGGCTATGATATATATATATATATATATATATATATATATATATATATATGTATGTTGCAGATTTTATGCGGCAGAAGTGACATTAGCTTTACAGTTCCTACACAAACACGGAGTCATATACCGAGACCTGAAGTTGGACAACATTCTCCTGGACAATGAGGGACATTGCAAACTGGCTGACTTTGGGATGTGTAAGGAGGGAATAATGGGTAAGGGAACTACGTATTTCCATTCCTCGCAATAATATTCCACTTGTGCTTTTGTGGATCACTTAAAACAATAATTTAAGGCAAATGGCACGTATTTGTTACCACGCCATACTTGTGTGCAATGTTTGCTAGAAGCGTAACGTGTGACGACTGCGAGCCATTTTGTATGTACTAATTTTTGAACTCGAAAATTATGAATGAAAACTTGTTTTTTATGGATTGATAGTAATATCATTAGAATTTTAAAAATCTGCTCTAAATATTGTATGTATTTTCAACGTTATTCACTTGTGAAAACACCCTATTGTCCTTAAAAATATTATATTTTGACTATTGAGAGAAGAAAAGAATAGGAAAAATTAAAATATATACATAATTTGTTTGTTTCTGTTTTTTCCAGATGGAATCACAACAACCACTTTTTGTGGTACTCCTGATTATATAGCACCAGAGGTATCGATATAATTTATTTTGTTTTGTTTCTTTATTTTTTTATTTTACTATATATTTATTGCATTATGAGAATTTACTTATCATCGTGTCAATATGAATCTAACTATATCATGGAACTTAACTACCGTAGGGATAATATATGTCCATTCTCTCTACATGTCCAAACAGACGCGACACTCCTTTCTTGATTTTGTCGATAGTGCTAGTCTCAACCTTACATATTTTATTGCTCGAAAATGCGGATTGAAGTCTTTGTTCTAAACACAGCGGATATGTCAACCTCGATAACTTCCCAGGGAGTGAAATCCATCCTTTATATAAGTGTGTTGTATGTGTAGATCCTACAAGAACTGGAGTACGGGCCATCGGTGGACTGGTGGGCGCTGGGTGTCCTGATGTACGAGATGATGGCGGGACAACCTCCCTTCGAGGCGGACAATGAAGACGATCTCTTCGAATCCATTCTGCACGACGATGTACTCTACCCTGTTTGGCTGTCCAAAGAGGCTGTTTCAATTCTTAAAGGTATGTCTTCACCTTCCATATTGTGATGAGTGTCGGAATATGATCCGGTATTAGATAATTATCCCGACTCAATATTATTTACTACTAATTGAATCGGCATTCACTTTGTAACGTAAAAATAAATCTTTGTTTTTAGTCTTATAGGATTTTATTAATTAAAAAAAACCTACAATTATAGTTTCGGAAGAGCACTCCTCTCATCGACGGGTGATATATAACGAATGTTGTTCACAGTGTTATCATAGAATCTATACAAAATACAAACAAATAAATCGGGGGTAGAACATAAAGCAGGCTGGTTATTCCACTTATCTAAGGCTTTAGCATATATATTGATAGTTGTCTAAAGGACGGATAAGGAAACATGATCAATGAGGGAAAATAATGTTAAATGGAATTTAGTTTGTAAAATCTAGCCCATAAGTAGATGCTATAATAATTAAAACTAAGATTTGGTATGTGGGAAGACGTCCACTTGGCTAAGGAGGTGTTAACAGACCCGGGTCTATGTCTAGGGAGGTGGCAAAAGAGGTGAGGAAGGTCCAGTATCATTTTGCTAAGGGAACATTGTCAATAAAGACGAGAGGTGATTAAATATGTGATTATTAATTAAAGTGTTCTGAGGATTAAAATTTTTGTGAATTTCTATTATTACGAGATTATTCATCTTTCAGCCTTTGTTACATACTTGGTGTGGGAGTTTTAGAGTGTGATTATGAAATAAGTGGTTACTGTCTATTATATGATTTGACTATGACTGAGAACTGTGATTAGTTAGAATTTTTCTGCTTTTAGATTAGTAAAAAATGATAAACAGTGGTTGGCTAGGATTCTTTGCTTTTTGATTCGTCAAAATCTGCGAATTATGATTGGGTAGATTTTTTCACTTTTTTATTGATCAAAAACTGCAATGTATGCATTAACTAGAATTATTCGCTTTTCAATTGGTCAAACCCATGGGTCCTGATAGGTCAGATTCTTTGATCAGTGATTGATCAGATTCTTTGATCAGTGATAGATCAGATTCCTCAGTCTTAATTGGTCAGATTTCTTATTCATTTATTGGTCAGAATTCTTCGCCTCTAATTGGCTAAAATCTGCATACTGTTTTCTGATTGGTTAAATACCTCTGTATCCAATTTATTTTTTAATGTTTGGCCTCTGATTTGTCAGATTTCTTTTTTGGAGATTGGTTGTAATTGTCAGTCTTTTATTGGTGGTTTTCTTGTAATTTAAATATTCCATTCAGAATAAATATTGAGAAAATTGCCTTTTAGTAACACGAGTGATTTCAACAATGGAGTTTTTCAAGAACTTCAAAATCCATAAATTTATTTTTACATACTGATTATGATTTTTTTAAATTCCCCCTATAAAAGAAAACGAGTGGAAATTTATTCAACTCATAGTGTACATAGCGTTTACATGTTTGAGGTTCGGGAATCGATTTCTAGTAAGGTCAACACGAAACAATGATTAATTATAATAATAAAACTAAATACTTATTTTTATAATTAAAATGCAGTTCCACCAAGAATGTCAGTAGAAAAACTATATACTAAATATATTAAACAATGATTAAATACACATATGGATAAAAAAAATTGGCACCTACGGGCTACTCCTGTTCCTATGTTTATCTGATGCTATTTTTTTTTAGAAATTGTATTATTGTTGCTTACTGAACCATTGCTTTTGTGTTGTAATAAGGACTGTATTGTGTACATATTTACACTTTTTAAAACCACAAAAGTATTTTATAAATAATGTTTGTATTGCCACAAAAATATGGAGAGAAAAATTTCCGTAGAAATTGACATCCAAGCATTAAAAATATATTCATGCAAGTTGTTTGAACTATTTTTTAAATAAAATGGATATTTTTATCCAAATATCATAAACGTAGTTAGTACTTACCTAAAGAATGTATCATCTATTAAAGTGCCATCTAATTTATATAATATATATGTAAATAAATTGAAATTATAATGAATAATTTTGTTTGTCTGCAGGCTTCATGACGAAAAACCCGGCTCGACGCTTGGGATGCTCAGGAGCGACGGGATCCCTTTCCGGCGAAGCGGCCATCCGCAGCCACGCCTTCTTCCGGGATATGGAGTGGGAGAACCTCGAGGCCAGGAAGGTCCGCCCGCCCTTCAAGCCCAAAATTGTAAGAAACGCTCAATAATACATAACTTGGCTTCGGTTTTTAAAAACTCACAAAATGTGAATTTTATCTCTAAAAAAATTTTTTATTCATTCACGTTTTTTCAATTGTGCACATGGTGCTACGTTTTTAAGATACATAAGCAGACAATGAGGAAGTTCAGTGTTATTTTATAATTTTTTTTATGCATTTTACTATCATCACTGTGATTTTTTAAAGTTTTGCAATTTTTTAAATTACTCCGCCCGTGACGTCCTGAGTTGCGCTGACGTTTTAAAAGTAGAGCCCCGTAGTGTCAAAACACACTAAATGTTAAAAACGAAGGCGAAAAACTACTTGCTCGGTTTATTCGAGTGAACTTGTGACATAGTTAAAAGTAATCCATTTTTATTAAATCTGTTTATATTAATTTTTCATACATTTTTGAGAAACTTCACTTTACAATTAAATGCTCCAATTTTTACTGCATGCAAGAAAGCATTTTTTATATCCAATTTCCCATAGCACTGAACTTCCTCATTATACAACTTCAAAATGATCAATTTTTCAGCAGAAATGAAAAATATTTATTCAAAAGTGAATAAATTTTCGTAGTAGCAATGATTTCTAATATACTTGCTAAAATGAACCTTCCTGAAGTGTCTAGATGTAGGTTCTGCAGTGCAGATTATGACACAAATTCTATGTGAACGTGATACTTTATGGAAAGAAGAAGCCGCATCCTCGGGGGAGCACTGGTTAAATCTGAGGATGTTGGAGCGCTCGCCTCCTACTTTATAGCCCGATACTTTTAAGGATCTGAGCTTGGAAGGGGAGATTTAGCAATATGAGAACACCCGCTCTCCACTCAGTAGGCAGTCTTTTAAAGACCTGGGCTTAGAGGGCGTGAACTAATTTACGCGGATCCGTCACTCGGGCCGCAGTGACGTCAGAAGCTTATATAGAGCACTGACTCCCATTTTTCAGAATGTAAAATCACAATAATTAAATGTGATTTTTTCATGCCTGTGATTTTTTCATATTTATCAAAGGAGTAAAGCACACCTCGAATTTGTGGTCACAATTTAAACTATACAAGCCCCCATTTAAATTTAATCCTAATTATATCCTGAAATAAAGATTTTTCCATGATTAAAATAAACTGTTTGAATAACTGGTCAGTGTTGTAATCTAGCCTTTTTTTTATCAGAACTAATAAATACAATGGCGTATGTTTTCTCTGCAGAAAAATAAGAAAGACGCGCTAAACTTTGATGCCGAATTTACTAAAGAAGAACCAGTCCTGACGCCCGTATCTGCCGATATTCTCCGTTGCATAAATCAGGTAAACCTACACCAAGATGAGAGATATTTTATTACAACACACATCATGTTGTTTCCCCGTAGGGGCAGGCAGAGAAGATTGAATGCCATGTCACTCTGACTTGCATACAGACCTCGCTTTCTCAACATTCATACATCTTCTGATGCACGCACGCCGATTATTCTGACTATGCCATGTATTACCCAGTCCTCGTTTTGTCTGAAACCATCAACCTTCGCATTGTAAATCTTTTTAGCCATTCTTTATACTGTCTAAACCTATGCTCAGCACTCCTTTCTTGATTTTGTTGATAATGCTTATCTCAACCTTACATAGTGCACGGATCTCGACATTTGTGCACCTATCATACATAGTTTTACCACACATTTTCCTGCCATAGTTTTACCCCGCTTTTGCCTGCCATAGTTTTACCACACATTCATCTGCCATACTTATACCACACATTTGCTTGCTCATAGTTTTACCACACATTCACCTGTCATAGTTTTACCACACTTTCGGCTGCCATAGTTTTACCTCACATTCGCCTGCCATAATTTTACCACACATTTGCTTGCTCATAGTTTTACCACATATTTACCATATATAGCACCGAGGGAACAAAATAATAAAATCCTTATTCATGAACCTGCCAGTTTTGTTAGTTTGAACCACCCCCGGTCATAAATTAGTTCGGGTTAACGAGACTCTTCTGTAATAATGCAATGTCACAACTTTCGGAAACTGATGTATGTTTGTATTTTGGATTCCAGGAGGAGTTTAAAGGATTTTCATTTGTAAACAAAGACTTCGCCCCCCCGCGGGGCACTCCGGACAAAGCCCCGCAGGCCTAAAGCGCCCCCTCCGCCCCTCCCGGCCCCCACGTATTGTTTAGTCTTTCTCTAGCAGCGCTTTGTATTGTGTGCTCTATTCCAATATTTTTGATGAACGTTTGTTCCTTTTTATATTATACGTATATTTCAATGTGATGATTAGTTAAGTATTAATTTATCTTCTTTATATTGTGTTCTTCAGTATTTTTGTTGTTGTTAATTACGTAACAATCTAGTTGGTGTACGGTCTTTACTTTGTTTTAAAGTATAAAATAGTTAATTAAGATCCATTTTTGTAAATATGGATGAAAAAAACCCCATTTAGTAATAATATCGCCACCGGTAGTCTTTTGCGGTCGCGGGAAGTGTCCAGTTGGTGAGGTTTACACCAAACGAAAATCTCTAATCAATAATAAATCTCGCGTAGTTCGCGGTGGAGAAATTGTCGAGCGATATTTGTAAGTAGGTAGTAAGGCGATCTAGGGCCCCCGAAGCGAGTATACGGTGGAACGCTGACAGTTTGCCCGGAAGGCCTGAGCCGGTATTCATCACATCTCCGATAGACGCATACGTAATATATTAGGAAGCTTCCCACTCAGACTTTAGTTCACGGAATCAGCGGGAAGGAATTTACTTCAGTATCCATGTAAAATTCTCAATGTAAATCCTATCGATAATTCAAATTTCAACCTATTAAACATATCGCGTCGTACAACAGGTTTTTTTTCAAAATCTTATTTAAGTTGTCAATTGAAATGGTGTTTATTTTATTTTGTTTAACTTCATAAATTACGTAGAAACTTAGGCCCAGTCGTTTGATCATTAGTAATACTTGTCGGTTGACAGGTAAAACTCATTAAGTACAGATTTATGCTAGAGTGATTTTGTCATTGAGTTCTGTATTTTTCAACAATCGAGAGATTAAAAAAATCACTAAGTCTATCAAGCGATCTGAAACAGTGGTTTACGATTGTATAATTTCCCACACAGCAGTTTTGCAAGAGATTGTTGAAAAATATAAAACTAAGTGATATATAGTCATGTTATCATAAATCTGTACTTAATAAGTTTTACCTGTCAACGGATGACATAATATCGTCGCCGTTCAGGCAAAATCACAAACCCAAAAAACCTCATTTTGAGAAATTGCATTTTGAAAGTTTGGAGACCAAGAAAAAATCATATTTTTGTGTTTTAGAGGTTTGTTTTATATACTTAACATAATTCATTAATGTCTTTAAGATAAATTCCATTGGTAACTTTTTCCCTCAGGAAGGTTTTTAAAGAGGCAAGGTGGCAAAAATTTTGTTATGTGACTTTTGCTCGTTTATAATCTGGACAATGTGAGCTATATGAGTCGGTTAACGGAAGGAAATATTAGAAATAATTATTATAATGTTGATGTTAAAAATTATATTTTATTTAAAGAAATGTTTTTTTTACATCATTTAATATATAATATAAAATCACATATTAAAAAAACAAATGATTCGGATTTATGCAACCTTCTTCTAACTTAGTTACCTTGGTGACTTTTGCCCCTTAAAGAACATAATTTCACGCTTCGAATGGCATATTTAACTCAAAACTGACATTTTAGGATTAGTGACTTGCCCGAACGGCGACGATATGTAGTAATCATTATGTATTTTTTTTCACACAAAAAAGAACCTTTCCTTAAATGGTCTACTGATTTTGACTATTAATACTGATCAAATGATCGGCCCTTAATGAGTTGAAATATAAACACAAATTTTGAGTCCACGTAATGTTTTATTATGTAGACAATTTTGGGCATTTTTACTTATATAAAAAAGCCTTCATGAGGTAAAAATACAAAACAATACATTGATTATAAATCTGTGTTTAATTTCAAATTTGTTTTTGATTTCCATTAAAATTTACAAATTGAAATATGTATGTTTAGTTTCAATGAATGTTATTACAGTATGTACATCCTTCTCGTTCTAAATGCTTCAATGAATTTGTTCTACTTTTGTTAGTGTTTATTGTTTCCATTTGTATATCGGTATTCGAACCGACGCAAACGCCTGGAAGATGAAACATAATGCCAATATACTTATCTAGTCAAATAGTTTTAACTTATAGAAGATGTCTATTTTGTAATGTACGCAGGGAACCGCCATCTGAAAACAGTATTTGAGAAATGATGCGGAACAAACTCACCCAAAGTTTATCCTATTGTGCGTTAACAAACGATGCTGATGTTCCCACTAAGCTTATTGTTGTGAATATGTTATCATAAATCCATTTTTCTTTTATGTGCATATATTTTTAGGTATCTTTTCATTTTCTTTCAATATTGATGTACCCGTCTCCGTTCGAATTATTTAGAAACCTATTAAAATTATACATAATTGGAAATAGCTCCAAGTATTTTAGATATTTTCATAGCCTCGCAGTATTTATCGCATTGTCAATAAGAGCATGTGTTTAGCTGATCTGATTTTGAATCTTTTGCGACAAATAAATTTATATTATATTAGTTACGAATAGATCTTTTTGAGGTACATATTTATATTTTATACCCGGAATTAGAAAAGATGAGATTATAAGAGCCATAGAAAAGATGAAAAAAAATTCCAAAGTTAGAGTCGAACGAGTCTTATCACTCTCGCTACATATCTTGTGTTGGAATTTCTATTAGCAATATACATAATTGAAGTGTGTTTACGTATAATTATCTCCATCTAAAATTATTTACCCTAAGTCAAGTTAGATCTTAGTTTGTTTACAAACATTACGATTACTTTCACTACTGTCACAAAGCCAAAGAACTATATATAATTAATTGTAATTTGTTTCATGTTTTTTAAATATTTTAATGTAAGATATTTTCGGAAGGATGTCGTTAAAGGAAGAACATCAAGTTGTGAACAACTTTCACAGAGAAAAGTGTGCAATATTTAAGATTATTTGTTATGTGTTTATTTATACAATTCGGTAATAAGTAAAAGTCAATATAACCAATTAAGAAATTTTCTTTATCAACACCATCCGCCGTCTCATTAAATGAAGTCATTACATGTAATAGATTGATCTTGCTGAAATAATTCCTAAGATTTATATTCATCGGAACAATTTATCTTTTATTATCTGTGATATCAGATATACTAAATGTATGTATTTGAATGTCTTCACCTAAATCGGTATCATCACTTGGCCTAGAACATTTGAATGGAGTTATTTTTGAATCCCTTATATTCCTGTCGCATATGGTATACAGTAAATATATTACGAAGTGCTCGAGAAACGTTCTCACCGTAAAGCCGTTTCTCGGGTAATTTTCTCTTAGTAAAATTGTTTTTAATTTGTTGTAGGTTTGCCAATACTTTAGTAAATATAAATGGAATATTTACAGTCATCTAGTGCCATATATTGTGTCATACCTCTCGCTTTATTTCCTGAACTTTCCTTATACAAATAATATAATTACGTGTTGATTGTTAAAGAGGCTTTAGGTGTTTTCTTGTTTGTACCAAGTCACGTTCTGAATTATTAACTTATAGCGAAATATACACAGAATTGTCAAATAAAACGAGAATATGTTATAAATGATCTACGAACGTAAATAGGTAAATGGCGTTATATTAGCTTCCTGCTGGGTTGATATTATCTCTGTGCCTCTATTCTGCTACAAGCTTACATGGCATACTCGTACTAAGATATATGCTACTCTCATTTAGCATCTACACTCGTCCGATATAACAAACTGTTAGTTTTTCATCGCCATCATTATCAACCTTTATTAACTAAAATGCCAGCTGCCAGTTGACTTAGTTCCTCATTATATAATAAGTATTGGATATGTATCACAAGGGAATTAAATATGAAGCGACCCCGTGAGATTTGGAGTGTCGTAACATTACATTTTTTTTCTAATAGTTATATTGAGATACAGAAATATATTTACCGCAATTTTTTTTTTTATTTATTGAAGTATGGTATACATACTGAGGTATGGTTGCCCGAGCACTATACTTTTTGCGTTTGTTTTCTAGATAGATGGAATTAAAATTACTTTTGTGATAATCTGTTCTCCCTTCACCGATGTTGGGTACTCGGGAATATCTGCCCGCAACTCCGAAACCTCTCACTAAATTGTATACAGATATATGTACTGTGGAATGTACGTTACGGATCTAACACGATGAAGCTTGTTTTTGCAATTGAAATAATGAAATGTGCTTATCTAATAAACATTGTAATATGTAACATAATACGAGATTGTAATGTTTAACATTTTAAGTTAACCAAATATATTTATATTAAGAGTAAAAAAATTATGGATAAATATATATAAAGAAATGTTGATGTTTCAAATACAAATATTAAATTATGTATATTAGCGATAAAGTAAGATATTGATGCTAAATTCGTGGTACTATTGCATAGGGACGGGTAAAGTGGTTTAGTCTGCAATGTAAAGGTAGCATCTCTTAGTGTCGGACGGTTCCGTAGGGGGAGTCAGTCGGTCACAGTCTGCCAGTCTCCACCGCTGACTGCACTACGTCTACCCTGTCCAGACGTGGACTAGTACAAACTTACCGCTATTGCCTGCCTTTCTCCTTATTATTGTTATTAGTCAGTGGCTTGTATAGTGTTTGCTCATTTGCACAATTATATCCAAACAATTATTCGGTTCGTACAAGAAACTGAGATTCTACCGAATGTGTTTTGTTTACAAATTTTATTTATCGTAATATGTTACGAAATAAATTCTCGCATTTATAATTAGTGGAATGTATCGAGAGTGGCGGGAGTGCTTCCGAGGAAAGCTCGAGATGCCCGCACCAAATACGGCTATAATTTTGTATTCGTTTCCAGGGTGCGTAGTATGGATGGAATGGAGGGATACATGCGCACTTGTTAGGAAAGTAAACAGTCCTCAGTACTCGGTAAAGAACGCCTGGAATCTTTGTGCAACAAAGTAACGGCAATTTGCACATTTAGGAAAATAGTAAAATGCTAAATTATTGTAGTGTATCAGGCGAGAGTTGATCCTAGTAATAAGTACAGATTTATTTCTACAGTGAATGATCATATTTGCATCTGTGTGTGTGATAGTGATAAATGTATGTATGTAAGTGTTATAGGTACTGTTGACTAATGCAATTGCTAAATGTGCAATGTGCAATGCCCATAGTGAATCATTTATCTAATCAAATTTGATGAAAGCCCAAAATCTAAATAGCTTAATCTACCGGTAGGTGTACACAAAGAGAAAATAAATTATTTAATAAATAGTAATTATGTACTACATATTATATTATGAAATTGTCAGAATAATTTACATAGTGGTAAAAGAATTGATACAATTATTAAACTTATGGAGACCTAGAATTTCTTGTTTTGACTTGTTTACACAATTGAAAGGTGCTTTGTTTTGTTATTACATATTATTTTATTCTTTAATAAATAGTGATTTGTACAACTTATATCTCAACACGTGTCTCAATTTACAAATGCACAATTTTTATCGTTGTTATTATTATATTTTTAATTTTTTTATCAATAAACATACAAAATCATATTAAGTGTTACCAGGTTGTCGTGTTTATTATGCAAAAATTGTGAACAAAATATTTTGTTCCTTTAAACAGATATTCAAAATAGAAAACTAAATATATATTAAATAGTATATTATTTTTATATGTCTTTGTTAATTATTGTTATAAATTTGTGCCAAAAATCCTAATCACATAACAGTAAAAATATTATATACCGTCATTCATTACCGACACCTTTTTTGCCTTAGAAACAGTATTAACTATCGGATTCAGCAGAAAACATTACTTTGAAGTAGTGAAGAGCACTAATTCATTCATAACTACATAGATAATAATTTATTATGAACATATTATTACTATTTGATCAATAATCTGAACGATCTATTATAACTAATGAGTAATCAATAAATAAGTATGACTAATGGATTATTAAAATAATAATTATTGTTATTATCATTTATTGTTATTTATTTAAGGTTGTTAAAATAATCGAATGATTTTATTATCTTAACTGATTATTTCCTTCAACTACTTCAGAGTATTTTAGATAGACGTGCAACATAACCATATGTAAATCTGAATCAAAATTAACTTGCAAAATTAATTATTACAAGAGATATAGTTTTTGTTATTGTTACAAAATTAAGTCATTGTCAAAAAATTTTGCTGGAAGTATTATTTTAATTTGTAATTTTACTTATTAATTTTATCATAAAAAGCTATGTAAACATAAAATTTTATCACTGTGTTTTTCATACTCTAACCGTATTGACTCGAATATTCATTTTAAATTTCTATAATCAACTTGTATCGTATTTATAACCTACCTTTTTTTTATTTACAAATTGTAGCATAATATAAGTACCTCTTTTTACTTGGAGATATGTTCCATGCAGAATCATATTATACTTTAAAAAGTCATAACAAAGATTATTGGCTATCACTCTTCCCTTGCGCATACCTCTCTGCGCCTAGTTAGTAAAATAATAATGTAGGAAATTTCAAAAACGAATAGTGTAATTACATTATTCATTTTAAAAGTATTTTTTATTTCATTTTTGTTCCGTGTTAATTTGAAACTGTGTAAAAAGTGGTTCTTGTGTACTGCTTTATTTATTTCTAAGGATTAGCTGCGTTTCTACATACTGTTGAGGCTTGTTCTCATATGGGAATATTGAAATCAAATACAGTAAACAATGACAAACCATGTTTAATTAACACAGCCCCTAATAGGATTTTCAAAGCTTTTCTCCGGGTCCAGAAAATAAAAGAAAAGATGTTGAATAAATTGAAGCAAGAATATTTACAGAATTTAGGCTTGCGTTTCGGCGTTTTGCTGTCTTGACTTGACTAAAAAAACATAAAATGAACTATAAACTATAACTTAAATAATGTTTTTTTTACAAATTTAGTGTCAATATGATTCTGAGGATTTGATTACATAACCACCAACAAAACACAGTTGAAAAAATAGTATGCGTACATTCTCAGATAATTTTGTATAATGTTGTATTATTGCATTCTGTCATTATATAATTTTTTTACTGGTTAATGTGCACTCTATCTGTTTGGAATTTAATGCTTTATGCACTTTCATAAATATGTATCCATTGTGCAGTAATTAGATGAATGAATTTCAGTGAAAAGCATATTAAATATTATATTTTTCTTATTGTCAGGTTAATCTAAATTATGTCATTTCAACAATTTTACTTACACATGAGACAAAATCTATTTATATTGACAAATGTTTTTCTTAAATATTTTCACTGGAATTCCTCATTATTTGTCATACTGCCATCGCACTATCAAATAATTTAAATATCTTTGTATATCCAGGCATTTGCAAAATCCTCACCTCACAGGAGAAAGATTTGAATGCAAAATTAATTTCATCTTGTTTAGCACAACATGATTTGATTGTATGCAGTAAAATATTATAATCATAAGAAATGCAAAGATCATGAAATATAAAGTTATTATACAGTCAGTTTTATCGAAAAAGTCAGACCATACAAGAAGTATTGAAATTGGCGCCTTCTATGTAAACTATGCATTTTTAAATTTATTTAGAGATTTACAAAAATAAACCAATGGATGAGGAACTTCAGCCCTCCAGGAAATTGGATACAAAAATGTTTTCTTGCACGTGGTAAAAATTAGAGCAATAAATTGTGCAGCAAAGTTTCTTGGAAATGTACGAAAGAAATAATAAAAAAATATTTATAAAAAATTTATTACGTTGAATGACGTCACTAGTTCATATGAATCAACCTATGATAAGAGAGCTGTGAAAGATATCCGGTTTACTTACTGTAAACGGACCAATCGGCAGAAGTGAAACAAAATAAACGGAAGAGAACCTCTGATGTCACATGCGGAGTAATTTCAGAAATACAAAACTTTAAAAAAATCATAGTGCTGATAATACGAAATATAAAAATAAAAAATAATTTGGCTTAGTTTTTTTTTTTGTTTTTAATTTTTTTTATATTTTGTATTTATAAATCATATAACACAAAGTATTTTACAAGTATAATTCATTGAATTACATTCCCAGGAGTTACAACAACTTAATTCGGGACATAAATAATATGAACATTTGAAAAAAAACATATTGAGAGCAACAAAGAAAAAAAGTAAGTTTAGCATCTTTAAAATTAAATATAGCACTGTAATAGTATATTAACAAATAAAAAGAACCACTGAACTTTCTCATTCCTTATCCACATCTAATGGTGCATTAGTACCCCAACTGCAGCGTATCTCGGCCATTTTTGTTACAAGGTAAAATGAGTCTTACGCCTCAGGTATCAGTTCAGACACTATGAAATATTGCAGTGTAAAAACAACTTTTGAAAGAAATATTTTATGTCAACCATGTTGGGAATCGAACCTGAGACCGAATGCATGGTAGGCTAATGTGTTGACCAGTGAGAGACGAGAGGGACAAAAATTATATTTGTTCTCTTCAAATTTAATAGGAGAAATAAGGGTACACATGGATTTTTTTTTTGGGCAATTTGTTAACCCGCCGAAATGAGTGTTCATTTTAACACAAATTTTACAGAAACTTAAAAAAGATGATTGATCATATCCGATTGTTTACATAGAAGGGGTCAAAATATAAATACAATTATTATAGGTACATATTACTTGCTTTGGAATCTATTGTAACTTATGATGTGTGTATTTGTTTATGTTACATTACGTAATATTATTTAGTCCACCCTTTGCCAAAAATGTCAAAATGCCTTTACCCCATAACCCTACAGATCTGTACTAAAGCTCCGTTAGTATTTTGTAAATTATAGCACAATTGTTTTGATTATTATAATCACACAAACAGATTCTATGGAAGCAGTTGTCTAGGACATCAATCGGTATAACTAAACTGAAGAATCTCTTGTCCAAAGAGATATGAATGTATAACTACAAATGGATGTTTATAAACGTGATGTATTAAAAGATCTAAAAAATGTTAACCATATAAATTTGTGTCACAATTATTTATAGACCACTGAGTGTATGTTAAATACGAATATATATTATAAATATATTTAATGAATAGTTATGAAATAAGATATGTGTAATCTTACGTGTATTAAAAAATGAAATTAGATAATTGTGAATGTTGTTTTATTTTTTAAATTTCGTTTCCTTTCTTTACTGAGATTTGATTACATTATTTATTCTAAGATATATATCCCCAGAAATAATACAAACATTAAGCTGTACGGCGAAACTTTCAAATAATAGGTATGTACTTAAATAAGCTCTCGCTGTTTCCCGACAGATTGTGTTTATATTATCATTTTTACATCGGGCAATACTACAGCCAGCTTCATCGCAAAGCTCCACCTAGGCTTGAAATGACAGTATATGTTATCTGCCAAAGTGTAAACGACATATTTTTTCACAACGATAACCCTTAGGAGCGATGAGGTCCTCACCTATTGTATCTCTACAGGTAGAAACTGGTGAAATGCCATTGTTGCTGCGCAGGAAATATCTTGCAATAAAATTTGTTTTGAAACGAATTGAATTTGAGGATCATCCTTTGATAAAATCCTTGTCAATTCTAACTCAAAAGATGACAAATGAAACAAACGCTCGCAGATCTATTCCTTTATTGTGTTCGTCCATGCAGTATATTCAGTCAGTATTTACAATTTACCCCAGGGACAACTTGCCAATATTTTCTACTCCATTTAAAGCACTA
The DNA here is from genome assembly GCF_059751315.1 of Micrasema longulum. Classification (NCBI taxonomy): domain Eukaryota; kingdom Metazoa; phylum Arthropoda; class Insecta; order Trichoptera; family Brachycentridae; genus Micrasema; species Micrasema longulum. Next base: position 529,348 of record NW_028278417.1, read on the forward strand.
ATATTTTCCTCTCAAATAGAAGAACATATAAGTATTGATAAATCATTTGCTCGATTGAATCACCAAGGTAATAACCAAACATTCTTGGCGAATATAGAAGAAAAATGGCCTGGTTCCACATTTATATTTACTGATGGATCTAAAACAGCCCAAGGTTGTGGTGCGGCATTTTATATTCCAACTTTTCAATTAAGTAGACTTTTCATACTGCCTTCCGATTCCTCAGTTTTTACTGCCGAGTGCATTGCACTAAAAGAGGCTTTAATGGAAGTTATACACCTTGAGATTCCTATGTCAATAATATTTACTGATTCCCTAAGTCTGATCAAAAAGTTGAAATCTGGAATTTATGGTAGTAATGATGGACTAATTTGTGAAATGAAATATCTTATATTTTTTGCGTTCGAGAGAAATTTCAAGGTGACCTTATGTTGGATTCCTTCGCATATCGGAATTTCTGGAAATGAAAGAGTTGATCACCTAGCAAAGGAAGCATGCCTTCATGGAAGCATCCCGCACTCCTTTAGTCGTCCTACTGACGATTGTTTACCAACTATAATTAATAAAATCAGATCTGAGTGGACAATTTTCTGGCAGAATTCCTCGACTGGGTTGTTTTATAAGAGTATTCAATGCTCCATCCCCGTTACACCATGGTTTGAAATTGAAAAGCAATCAAAATTGAACATCTCTTTAATATCAAGAATGAGAATAGGACATTGTCTCGTTGCCTCGCATTTATCGAGAATAGGTGTCTTTACTTCGGCAATGTGTCTTTGTGAAAATGACGATGAGACATTAGATCATCTGTTTTTTGACTGTCCCCTCTTCGAAAGAAGTGAATTCCTTCAAAATATATGTGAAGAATATAATACGTTCCCTCTTAACGTAAAATTTTTACTAGCCCAGAATGATTTGGATACTTATTTACTTCTGACTAAATTTCTAAGGACAAATAATAAAAATATTTGAATTTGTTAAATATTATTTGCATAATTTAATTAATAAGTCTAATTGAATGTCCCTCTTTACTTTTGGCCCGAAATTTCATTTTATGTTTACGTTTACTTTATACAGTAATATTTTATTGTCACAACTCTTTCATACTGATTTTAACTACCTCACATTATATTATATTTTTTCGTGGGTATGGGTTTTTTTTTGTCGTTCACTGAAGCGTATAAATTTCTAAATTTCTTTTTCTTGTTTCTAAGAGCCAAAATCACTCGCAAACGAGTGGAGGCGTATAAAAAAAAAATAAAATAAAAAAAACCCTTTGGACCGCATGTATGTTCAAACATACACTAACTTTGTGATTCTATGTTTCCCTTAATAAATCAAATAAAATTGTTAGGTTTTTTTTTCAATTCTTGGCATTCTTCTCTATGGTGTCTATTTTTGTCCACTTGGTTGCTAAACATAATTCCGCCTAAAATGGCATTCATATTTGACAGTTCCACTCTCAGAGCATTGGGGCCTGTGACCTAACATGTTTAAATTTATGTATTTTTTATAAATGTTTTAATCTTAATTGTTATTTTCTATTCTATAAAATGGATTGTAGCAATTAATATTTACTTTTTACACTAATAAAAAACACCCGTTGTAACTTAATCTATGCTCAAATTAACATAACGATGAATGATTTATAAAAAAAGAAAAACAATGAAAATTTTCAAATAATTCTCATTTATCAAATACTTTTACAACTGCTAGGTTTCAAGTTTCAAAGGGTTAAACATGTCGAATTTTGTGCCAAAAAAAAGCATCTTGGGGTTTTTTTTTTTACTGCATTACTTTTAAAAAAAAAAATATGTGGCTAAAGCACATAGAATTCTTTTGGAGACTTACGGTGACCATGCTCTGTCGGAACATCATCATCATCTCTGCTCTGCACCATGATTAGTTGGGTATTGTTATTAATAAGCTTGTCAAACCCACTGAATCCATCACGGGAGATCACTATCGACTACGATTGATGCGTTTGAGTTGAAATTTTGCAGCATGACAACGCCTGTGTTGCAATACCTGGATATATTCACCGGATATTGCTCCCTCCGACTACCACTTGTTCCGATCGATGACTCATGGCCTGGCTGAGCAGCACTTCCATTATTATGAAGATATCAAAAAATGACTCGATTCATGGATAACCTCAAAAGATGAGATGGTATTGGTATGCTGCCCCAGAAAGATGGGAAAAGGTAGTCACTAGTGATGGACAATACTTTCAATTACTTGTACTCCACATTTTTTTTTTAACCTAGCCGGACCGAAGGGGGGATTCGAATCCCCCCATAGACCGATTTTAATTCGATAACTCGAGTATTATTAAAGCTATTCGGTATATATTTTTGTATTCGTGAAAATAAAACAGAAAGAAGCATTTTCCTGTTTTTATTTTTAAATCGTTTGATATTAAAACAAAAAAAGACATAAATAATACAAGGGTCGATTTCACTTTATGTACTTTCGGCAAATTAACAAAAATGAATAAAATATGTGTAAAATGAATAAATTATCGCACGATCATAAACATTTCCAACTTTTTATTCTCGTGACGCCATAATAAACAAGTAGGAGTTGGGGTCGTTCGGTCCCCCTGTTCGGATCATGTGTAATTTTTGGATGCTTAGTATGGAAAAGGTTAATAAAGCAATTTTCTCTAAAAAACAGCAAAGACTTATTCAAGTACCCAATACATGCACCTATATCGGTCATCATTAAAAAATTAGAAAAAATCCATTTCGAGGATTGCTAGGAGTGATTTCAAAGTAAAAATAAATGTAAGGATTTTAAAACCTAAATTTAATGAAATCTAGTAAAAAATTTTGAAGATGTTTTGAGATAATTTTTTGTGTAATTATTGATCCTTAACTATTAATTGTAAACGTTAGTTTTTCCTTAAAACTTTCTACTTACTTCAGCCATGTATATTTTTCAGGCTAGGAAACATTGGGTAAGGATATTTTTTAATAGAATAAAACTGTTTGAGGGACACATTCTTTTAATAAGATACAGTGCTGCATTAATTGATACTTAACGAAACACAAAAAAAACACACTCTTGACTTAAGTTATGAACAGAACAATATAACATTAACTGTGGAGATTTTGTATCAGCAAGCTAAGGAATTGTATGAACAGTAAATGTTGAATGCTGATTATGAGTTTAGATTTTCCTATTCCAGCTTCGTAATTTAAATAGATAAATGAGTTTTAATTAAAACCATCACTTGTCAAAATGGTACATGAAAATATGCATTTACACCAATGACATATAATTAAATTGACATGTTGCAAGCACGAAGTAATAAATAGAATTTCAATTTGTGGGTAATTTCATTCCTTACTTTTATTCTCTAACGGACTTTCGTCATGGTCAGATGTAGGGCCGTGTCTTTCCAAGATTTGTGACGATGTTTGGCTTTAAGAAATTTAACTGAATTGTGACATATTAGGGGCGTGGCCGAAGCAGTGAGGCGTTTTTGCAGGAATTTAAAATGCTTAATATAGGATTCAGTTACCATGGGGATGACATGCCCATTTAATATATGTTAGTCACTGACCATTTATGCATAAATGAGCCCTATAGAGTTAAATATTTTTTAATGTACACTTCACGAAAATGTACCCATAGTTACTGAGTTCGTTTTTTTTTTATGACAAGGCTGCATTCTGGTATATTTAAAAAAAGTATTTTAATGTTTACAATCACCATTCATTTTTGGTGGATCCCAATCAGATTATTTCCTTAAATTCCTTATAATTTCAACATATTTATTTTTCATTGGATTTTGGGGAACATAAAAATAATATTAACTCACATTTTAAAATTGTATTCCTATCAGCGCACCCCTGTAAGTAAGAAGAGCTTTGCAATTGTGCCGCTAAAAGTTACACAATTCTTTTTACAATCTTTATCTGAGAGGTTTTCCACGCTTTCACGACACAAGCAGACATTCTGGTTTTTAATTCTAAACGTAACACCTGGCTGGCGTTCAAAGAACAACTAAATACGCGTTGGGCATCGTTGAGCGTTATGGTATCAGTAAAGTGTAATCATTTTTGAGGGCTCCTGATATACTGATAATTGATACATAAAATACACACTACTTTGACAGATTAAACTAAGATTTTGTAAGGTATTGAAACAGAGAAGGGTATTAGAGCACTAATATTAGGATTCATTCATAATTATTTTATTTTTGTATACCAATATGAAAGATGTATCTATTAAAACAAAAGTTTATATCAAAATAAACTGATGTAACAAGGGACCTGTGCAATACATTTTGTATGGAATAAACATAAACTGTTCCAATTTGAAATAAAATATATTTTATAAATAATGACCAACAACTATTCAGTTGGTATAATTGACAGCATGTCAAATTGATTTTAACCTTGAAAGAACGTATAATTAATTGACAATGGGAAAAAAGTGAGATTGTTTTCTTGTATTACAATGTCTAAAATTTTTGGTTTAAATTCACTACAAAAATTACACATCAAAATAAGTTCCACCAAGCATTAAGGAAATAAATATATGAAAAAATCCCTATTTACATTTATTTATGGAAATTAGTAATAAAATCAACTATTGAACCCTAAATAATATTCATTTAATTAATATTATCACAAATTATGATTTATAATTGATGCGTGATTGAAATAGCTAAATATCAAACATATTTAATATTAAACTTCTAATATCCATAGATTCTTATATAAGACAACCAATAAAATCATTGTTAAAAGGTACTTACTTTACCAAAAAAATTTAACTCTGAACGTCTATAAGAAATGGACTCATGCAAAAAATAAGATACATTTAATGTAAGTAAACTTATCAATTTTTTACAAATATATAAAAGGTACCACTCAGAAAATGTTCACTCAATAAAATAGAAATTGAAAACAACATTTCAATTTATGTAGGTGTCTATATATTAGTAGTATGCCAACATCATTTTATATATTATAAAATGAAAAATCGCTTTACAGCTTAATTTTGAACAAGTTCAGATACACAGAATTATCCATCATCGTATGTAATACTGTGTAGGTTATGATCACACGATGGATATAGTGTATTTAAAACGTGTTATGATTTTTTTCAATAAACTTACATGTTTGGTCTCATCTCCATATTGGCTCTATTTTATAGCAAACATTTGAAAAACCGGGCCATTTTCGGTTTAATAATGAAATAAAGTGTTTTAATTTATATACACATTTTTTACATTATATGTTATGGCAGATTCTATGCCAAAATACAAATTTTGCCAATTGTGACATAACTTTTCTGAACATTCCACAGTAATAATACCTTTTGGAAAAAAGTATTAGGAATTACATACAACTGCGTAAATCTTATTGTATTAAAACATTCCAAAACGGTAAACGAATTCATGGTAAATTGGAAACTTTCGAAATCATGGATTTATACAGTAACATTATTTTCACATATCATTTTAAACGTGGATAGTTAATTCACATTAACATAGCTTAAGAATTTACAAATACTCATTATTAAATTCCTTATCAATTATTTTCTTCGTCGCTCTCTGCTTTTTCCGAGTTATCTGCAATTCCCTCTATATTATCAGGCTTAGGAATACCATTGACATTTTCTTCCTTTTGGATATCTTCCTTATCACAATTTATATCTCCATCGTGGGAATGGTTTTCATCATTTGTGGCTGAAACAGAAGACAGTTGCACAAATTCCATTTAAAAAAGAAATACTCGCAATCTTACTATATACCCAAATATCAAAATCGTAGGCATTATTTTTAATAGAAAATTGGAATCATGCTATGGGTTAGTGAGAATCAACAAACTGTGAACTATCGATCTCTCTGTAATGCTACCATAGAACAACTAACGCATTGTGGTCCTGCAGTAGGGCCGAAGACTCACAGATCGGAGGTCTGCAATTTGTTTCACATTTTCTGTCTGTGAGTTATTTACAACTATCTGATAAAAGCTCAAAAATTGAAATGTGCATTTTTTTGAAAAAAATGCAATTACAGCAACTATTCTACAGTCAACTTAAGAAGAGGCTTTTGACGTTTGCACGCTCATGAAGTTCTGTAAATATTGACATTTTAGTGTAGGAAACAAATGCCGTACTTTATTGTTGAGTTCCCACAATAGTGACGTACCACTAGAAAACTTCACTCTCGATTGACAATTTTGACTGTGTATTGAATTATATTGTTCATGTTCATTTTAAGGAGTTCGCAATACGATTAATTAAAATTGATAGATGATAATTTTGACATTGAACTATTACATATTACACTTATTTGTTTATAAATTTGTATAAACCACTTAATTTTTTTATTTTTTTTTAATTACACTTCGACCGGTTTCGAGGAAAAATGTGAAAAAAGTGAAAAATGTTTTTGATAACAATAATATATTACATATTAAGCTATTTAGTCATGAAACCCGTTTCTATGTACCCCATCTGACAGAAAATGATTTAAAATCAATATCGAAAATCGGAAGAAAAAATACTGCCACAACAATATTGTAATCTGTCAAAAATACCTTCTTATATTGTCTGAACTGTAAACTAAGGTAGAATACGAATTCAACTTGTTATAAATTTTAGATTATGATAGACAGACTGAGACCTCACTCTGTCACAATTTGATTTCTGTTTAAATATTGTTTTTACAAAGTTAAAATAATATTCAAAATCATATTTTGGAAGCCTTAGCTTACCGTGCTTAGGTGAATTAGAATCGTTTTGATTGGACTCTACTTCAGGAATTTTAGACTCATTTTCTGCATCACTATCCGAATTGGAATCAGCTTCATTACTATTGTGACTATCTCTCTTTTCTCTCGCGAGAACTTGACCATTGTTTACATCACGTTTCTTCCCTTCTTGCTTAATTTCTACTTGAGTAAGTAACTTTTTGCTCGAATGGTAATCATTATTTTTCTTCGACTCTTCGTCTTCTTGTTTAATTTTTTATAATGAATTTCTAGCTGCTCATCTTGGGGGTCTGCGATGTTCTCATCTACAACCGTATCGTCCGGAGCTTCCGCTGACTGGGATAAAGAAGTGGTTTTGGATCGAAGGGCGGGTGGAATTTTTAATCCACGTCGACATCTGTCTTCAATAGCATCCAAGTCTTCCTTTAATTTTTCCTGCTTATCATTGATAATTTCTGAAAGGGGCAATTAGAAAATAAAAGTGGATAGCATAATAATTATATTTCTGCGTAAACTTTTGTCAATTTTAGCATCTTAGCATCTCTACTACTTAGGAAAAATTGTGATAGTAAATACTTGAAAATTAATCCAAAGACGGTGAAATATTTCAGTGTAAAACCACCTTTAAAACAAATGTTTCACATTGACCCTGCCAGGAATTGATCCGGAACCTTAAGCATGATAGGTGAACGTGTCAACCACTATACTAGTATATATTGTAAGTAGCGATTGAATCAAAAACACTCCTCCAGGATTCTGGTTTTATTATACACACAGAACTGTATTCTTCATCTGCCCAGATATGGACATTTAGTTTATACTTCATTTAAATGTCTCGAATGACCATAATAATATTATGGTCATTCGATATATATTATATACACATATTATTGTAAATGGCCTGGAGCCTTGTGTAAAATAAACCATTTTCTTTCACAATAATTATCATAGACTAACATTACGTTATCTACTTTACAAAAATATAATGCCACAAATAAGAAATCATTTGGTAAAGAAGAAAAAATATTCCCTTCGCAATATTGTATACCGAACAAAAATATTGTATTCTAAATATGGATGATTTATAAAGTGTCATTTTATAAGTTGACAATACCTTGGTCTTACCCTCGAGCATCCAACTATTATCTTCAATGTGACTATACTTATTCAAGAACTTGATAGTGATAACTTATGTATGCACAAACAAAACCTGTATAAGCAATAATATGAAATATAAACAAGACTTACTTTCTTGCTTCTTTTTGCTAAACTCATATTTATCCTTGGCTTGATTGTTCATTACTTTGGGTAGCCAGTAAATTTGTGGCTTCCATTTAGTTTCTATAAAGTTAAGCAGAGGTTTGTGAACCTTTTCCCACTTTTCAAATTGCTTCAGCCGAACCATCTTTTCTTCCAGCGCTTTAATGGTTGCCTTTTTCAATTCTCGTTCAGCGAATAGATTTTGTCTTTCTCTCCGGTCATTTTCTCTCTCCTTTCTTGCCTGTTCTTCAATTTTTTTTTCCACCTGGGCCTTCTTGTCCTCCTTGTTTTTGAGGACGATCTCTTCCTGTTTGAACTTCTGTAGAGTTCCGATGAGGGATCCGAACATGCGACGGTTCCTGGCCTTGGAAACCTCGTCTCCCGCCTGAGCGTCGAGAACTTGCTGCTTGCTCGGCAGTTCTCTGATCACTTGAGAGGACACCCGCGGTTTCTTGGCCGGGAACTCATCTTCTCCGTCACTGTCCCCCGCCGGGCGGACTGATAACCTAGCGAGCAATACATTTTTAAAAAAAATCCATCTAATGATTCATGTATTGTAAAATAATAACCGAAGATGTGAAATGGATATTCACTATATTTAAGTAAACTCACCTGCTAAACACCGTTTTTGTTTCCTGTGGCCTCTTTCTTGCTTGCCTATCATCTTCGTGGTTACGATTTTCTTGAAAATAATTAGAGCTAAATGACCGTTGATTTCCTCTCGGCGAATCTACAGGATTTTGAAAGTTCCTATAGTAAACAAAATAAAATGATTTATATACTGGTTACATTTGGTTTATTACAGTGTACGAATAAAAACATTAAAATATAATATTAACCTATCAATTTGAAATCGACCACTCGTTTGGACGATTTTTTTAATATCGTCATCAATTTTGTGTAAACTACGCTTTGCATTTTCTAATTCTGTAGTCAAAGAACCTAGTGACGAACAAAGGTCTGTGCCCATGCTTCTGTTTAAGCTATTTATTTATTTCTTAAAAATTGACAATATGATAAATTATAGGCACTCGCTGTCAAATAAAGTTTAGCAAAGATAAAGTTATTCAGAAAAGTGCGTTCGTACAGTTCGTGTATAGACAAAGACCAGCAACATAGTGCGAAGATAGAAGCTAAAACTGCCAAGATCAACAACTAATCAATTTGTATTTGGCATTTTTAATGCAAATAACTTTGGAAAAAGCCGTCAAAATTTTTCATCGACAACCACTAATTTCGAACGCGATATTATTTTTCTAGAATATTAGCCAACGACAAGAAAATAAATTACGTAGTACCTACTTAGAATTAAAATGAATATCAAAAGTTTCTGAACATTATTAGACGTCGACAAATATTTTAGTAGAGATGGAGAGCATGTTTGAAAAGTAATATGACAGTTAAGGCATTTACAGGGCTTATGCTTTATCCTTGGTGGGCATTATTTTACACACCAATTAAAAAAAGTAAATATTTAACGTTCCTATGATTTAGGTACCCAAATAGTTCAATTGTTATACTCACTATTAGGAAATGGAAAAATAAGTTGTGGCAGAGCGAGGTTCGATCCGTTAGTCCACAACATTAGTAATGGCGCCACGGGATTGCAACTCAATTGGCCATTCTAATAAATTAATTTGTTCTATCTACATAATATTTTTAATGAAGTGAAATACGTTTTTTTAATCATTTTACAGATATGGAGCAGTTAAAATAACTATTCTCATACTTCATTCTAGAGTATCGAAACTTCATAACATTATACATACGAGTATTTTATATCAAACACAAGAGGTTGCCTCATTTTTGATATGATATTTTGTTTTGTTTTTTCTCATTTGTGCTTTATATATTATTTATATTTGTTTATTTAGTTTATTTTTCTTTCATAAAAAGAGCAGACTTTCGTAGAAATATAAAATAGATTAAATGTGTCTCAATTACATCATGAGAATAACTTTTATTATAACATAATAATATTCATGCTAAGTACTTGTTTTAGTGTATCAATGTTATTATTGCACGTGTTAGTGAGGGTGAGTATATATATTTTGTGAGGGAGTGTATTATATGTGTGAGTACCTATTGTATGTTTATGACAATGTGTAACGAATATAAGTGGACTTATTGAACAATGATTACAAAAATTTATAGTTTTTTTTTAACCAATGAGGAAACCTATTAACCACTTTATTGATCGGTGTTAAATTGTTAAGATCGCTCCGGCCTAAAATCTAAATTTGAAAAAATATAAAAATTTCAAAAAAGTAATGAAAAACTATTTAAATAAAATCATTTTCAATAAATAAAAAAATATTGATTGCTCAATTTCATAAATCTATAACCAGAAATGACTTGTTTTGAGAAATGGCGGACTTAAGTTTTGACTCATATCTAGTTGATTTCAACAATTATTTATATCACCTTAAGTGAAGCATATATTATGTGCTTTTTTAATAAAATAGGTCATTAGACTCAAAATTTCAAATTTTTACTTTGTTCTATAGACCTGAGCAGTGGTCCTGAATAAAAAAGTACCGGAGCGCACCGCCACCACA